>NW_026000272.1:7156787-7173471 GCF_001458135.2 Marmota marmota marmota
TTATAAAAAAAAGCCAAACTTACGATAAAGAATCCTGTACATCGAAAAAAAAAAAAAAAACAGACTGGGGGAATAATGGGCTCACGTAAGCAAAAATTAAGTGCAAATAGGTTACAATCCCAATACCGAAAAAAAAAAAAAAAATACACACACAAACACAAAAACACACACATATTATTTATATTATGTATAAACATAAGACACTAATGAAAACAAAAATGCAAAGTGGATGGACTCACACCATCATGCTTCAGTATTTATTATAAGGTACATAATGAGCACAGTGTCATATTAGTACAGAATTAGGTTAATGAAGTATATCAGAGTCTACAATACACTCAAAGGTGTGCAATTGTTTTTAGAAGCAGACATCATGGCAATTCACCAGAGAAGTGATAGTTTTCAACAAACGATATTGATATCACTGATTATTTGTAGAAAAACCATACAATTTTATCAGTATTTCATGTCAAAAAATAGTTAAACATAATAGATATAAATGAAAATGCTAAAACTATGATTAACAATAGGTATTCAGTTTACTCTTTATTCATACTAACCTTCAAAAACTTGGTATTGTCATGAACTTTTGGATGAGATATTGACCATAAAATAACAAAGATAAATTTCATCAAAGTTAAAAATTCTGAAGTTAGCCAATCCCCAAAAAACAAATGCCGAACGTTTTCTCTGATATAAGGAGGCTGACTCATAGTGGGGTAGGGAGGGGGAGCATGGGAGGAATAGATGAACTCTAGATAGGGCAGAGGGGTAGGAGGGGAAGGGAGCGGGCAGGGGGTTAGAAATGATGGTGGAATGTGATGATCATTATTATCCAAATTACATGTATGAAGACACAAATTGATGTCAATATACTTTATATACATCCAGATATATGAAAAATTGTTCTGTATATGTGTAATAAGAATTGTAATGCATTCCACTGTCATTTAGTCTTTAAAAAAATCAATAAAAATGTCCATACTATCTAAAGCTAAAATAAATAAATAAATATAAATAAATAAATAAATAAACAAACTAAAAATTCCGATGACCAAAGGACAGTGTTGATAAATGAAAGACAGATTGCAGAATATGGCAAAATGTTTGCAATAGGTGTTTTGGATAAAGGATATTTATGGCACATATATAAAGAACTTTCTAAACTCAATGATAACACAACAAACAAATTGATAAAAAGTATTAGCAAATAACTTTTAGAGAAACTTCCATAAAGAAAATATACAATTGACAAAAAGAAAAAGCAGATGTGCTCAACATCATTAGCCATGAAGGAACTTCAACCACAATGCATTTGACTATACACTCTTTACAATCACAAATATTAAAAAAGATTGACAAAATGACCAAATGTATACGTGTAATAAGAATTTGTCAAAAACTGTGGTGAAATGGAATTGCTCAAATATTGCTTGTTGTATTTCAAAATGGAGTAACTATTTTAGAAAAAGTTTTGGTAGTTTCTAACAAGTTTAAATATGCAACCACCATATGTCATAGGAATCATATTTCTAAATGTTAATCCAAGATATTCATAAAACAAGTATAATAAAAAATTGGTGATTATATAGGTGTTATGCAAAACTTGAAATGATCCAACTGGCTTTTAACAGGTTAATTGATATTCAATTATTGTATTAACAATAGATTATTGTTTAACACTAAATATATCTTAAAACATTTCATTTAATAGAAATAGAAACAAAATTACACTTATTGTAGGTTTACTTTTTTATGTTTTTTAGTTGTAAATTGATACAATACCTTTATTTTTTTATTTACTTTTATGTAGTGCTCAGGATCAAACTCAGTACCTCACATGTACTAGGCAAGTGTTCTACCACTGAACCACAACCCCAGCTCTAGGTTCACCTTTTATGAGTTCAAGAATAGACTGAAATCATATATGAAACAGAAATTAGAATAAAGATGTGAAATCTTTAGTAGCTTGATTGTGGTGTTAGATATAAGTGTGTGTACCCTTGGCAACATTCTTAAAATACACAATTTTATACTTTGAAATTAATAGGTCTATAATTATCATTGTCTTAAAGCACTAATGATAGTTCCAAATCAGGATTATTCAGAAATTTTAATAAAGGGGTTTTTATAAGATGTGCACAAAACTAAGAAAACTACTAAAAGATAGTGCATTCCCCCATGCTACTAACACTGGGGAGTATTTCTGTTTCTAATTCTTAACTCAGGGAGAGAGCAGAGCTCTTAGGTTGAAGGACACAGCCAATCTGAGGTGACATTATTCAGAGGAAACTAGATAAATAGATATTTCCACTGTATTCTCTCTCTTGCCCTCTCATTTCCTGCTAAAATGATATTTTAGCAGTATTTGTAATTTATTTAAAACCTAAACTAGGGCTGGGATTGTGGCTCAGCGGTAGAGCTCTCGCTTAGCAAGGGCGGGACCCGGGTTGGATTCTCGATTCTCAGTACCACATAATAAATAAATAAATAAATAAATAAATAAATAAATAAAGGCATTTCTCTTCTCTTCTCTTCTCTTCTCCTCTCCTCTCCTCTCCTCTCCTCTTCTCTTCTCTTCTCTCTCTCTCTCTCTCTCTCTCTCTCTCCCCTTTAAAAAAAAACCCTAAGCTAGAGGATATTGTACTGACAAATTTTCTTATTATTTTTTTTCATTTATGTCTAGTTCAGAAAACAGTTATAGTCCCAGCTACTTGGAAGGCTGAGACAGGAGGATTGCTTGAATGCAAGTGATCAAGGCCTGCCTGAACAACATAGACAGAACTTGTCTCAAAAAAGTAAATAATTGAAAAACAAAAGCATCTATATTTCTTTTTAAAACTTAACAGAGAGCCAGGGTGTGGCTCAATGGAAGAAAGTTTGCCTAGCATATGTGAGGCACTGGATTTGGTCCCTGGCACCACATTAAATAAATAAATAAATAGATAAATAAATAGATAAATACATTGTGTCCATCTAAAACTAAATTTTTTAAAAAATCCATGCATATAAAATAATATTTTAAATGATAATCTAAATTGCATCAGCAATGATTGTTAAATAAAGCTGCTTTTAAAATAGAGTATCAGCAAGCAATAAATATCAAAGAATACATACAATCAGTATGTGTAAAACTTCTTACCAAAAATACTAATAAGAAGACATTATTTCAAATAATTAAAAGTGGCAAATATAAATAGAAAAATACATCATGTTTTTGGAATCAAAGAGAGTTTGATAAATATATTGATTCTCTAAAAATTAGCCTAAATTTTCAGTATGATTGCAATCAAAATTGCAGCTAGGTAATTTTAAGAAATATTTACAAGCTGAGACTAAGATTCTGATGTGAAATGATGTGAAGTTATTGTGTATATATGTGCATATTTCTTTGTGTCTACTGTAATATATGTAAGAAAGAAAGACGTTATTTCTACAATTGCTTTTGTACTTAATCATATATTCAAAGTGATGTTTAAGAAAAAAATGTGGAGTGTAAAAACTAACAGATAATCAAGATTACTTTGAAGTTACATTGAGATAGTATGATATTTTAAAGGATTGGTAAAAAGATAAATGCAACAGAAAAGACTTCAGAAACAGGTACATTCAAGGCTCACCTGATTTATAACAAAGGCTTGCAATTTGTTTAGTGAGGAAAGGAAGCTTATTTTAAGAAACAACAGTGAGTCAATTAGATATAATGTGAGGGAAAATGTCCCTTAGCCCTATATTATTTCACACATTACATTTAATTCCAGATTAATTTATGATTTACATTTAACATATACTACAATAAAGCTGGGTTAAAAACCAACAATACCAAGAGGATGTTTTGTGACCTTCTATTAACAATTTCCTAGCTGGGCACCCTGGAGCACCCTGTAATCTCAGTGGCTCCAGAGGCTGAGGCAGGAGGATTGCAAGTTCAAAGCCAGCCTCAGCAAAAGCAAGGTGCTAAGCAACTCAGTGAGACCCTGTCTCTAAATAAAGTAGAAAACAGGGCTGGGATGTGGCTCAGTGATCAAGTGTCCCTGAGTTCAATCCCAGGTGCCAAACAAACAAACAGTGATTTCCTAAATAAGAGACAGGAATTGACAAACATTTATTTAAAAAGTTATCCACAACTGTTAGAAGAAAAAAAAAACTAAAGCAAATTTAATATATACATATAGGCAAAGTCTTCCTGAATAGGACCCTTATAGCTCAGGAAATTTGACAAAGAATCAATAAATGGATTGCATCAAATTAAAAGTGTTGTTCACAGCAAAGGAAACAACAGATTGACACCACAAAGAACAGAATAGGAGGAAATCTTTGCCAGCTACTCTTCTAACAGAGTTAATATCCAGAATATATAAAGGCTCAGAAATCTCAACATTTTTGAAGCAGATTATCCAATTAATAAATTAGGAAATGAATTGAACAGTGCAATTCTCAAAAGAAGCACAAATGTCCAACAACTACATGAAAAGATCTTCAACATATTTAGTCATCAGGGAACTGCAAATCAAAACTATACTGAGAATCCATCTCATTTGATTTAGAATGACAAGCTTCAAAAATAAAAATAATAATAAATGCTGGTGAGGATGTTTGGGGGAAATGAACTCTCATACCCTGTTGGTGGGAATGTGAATTAGTACAGTCACTGTGGAATTCAATATGGAGGGTTCTTTAAAAGATAAAAATAGAACAATCATATGATCCAGCTATACCACTCCTTGGAGGGGATTGGAGTAGGGTGGAGGTAAGGGTGGGAGGTATTGGGGAGTGAAACTGATAAAATTGAGCTTTTATGTATGTGTAAATATGCCACAATGAAACCCAGCATTCTGTATAATTTAGATGTACCAATAAAAAGTTTACATGTGTTTGCATATACATAACTTCAAAAGTTGTATTTACATATTTATGCAAACATGTTCATAATATAATTACTTAATATGTCAAGAATTCATACAAAGGACTTGTATCCAGAACATATAAATCAATAAGATAAATGCAATTCAATAGAAAAGATGGTCAAAAGATTTGTGTGAACACTCAGGGAAACAGTCCAAAAGTTCATTAGCATCAAGAAGGTAAAAATTAAATCTACAATATGATGCAATAAACACCTAAACAATAGCTAAAATACAAAAGATAAAAATTTTCCAATTACTATAAATGTATGGAGCAACTGGAATAATGATGAGTTGGTGGCGTTTAATTATTACAAACACATTTGAAATGTGTTTGCTTGGTATCTCTAATATTTTGCCATATGTGATGGTTAATCTGAATTGTCAATTTGATTGTATTAAGAGATGCTGAAGATTAAGAGACTCCAGGTTGTCTCAGTGAGGATGTTTCTAGGAATGATTGGTATGTGGGACAGTGAACTGAAGTGCAGATTTCACCCTAAGTGTGGATAGCACAGTACAATAGGTTGGAGGCTTGAATGGAACAAAAAGTTGGAAAAACAAGGAATCAACAGATGCAAACTGGATTCTCCTTCAAGGGATTTTTGATTGCTGCTGCAATTGCCTGAAACATCAGACTCCAATTCTTTTACTCATTCAAAGCCAACTCTTCCCAATGATTTCAGGGAGTTTCCAGGCATTTGGTTCCAGACTGGGACCACATTATGGATCCCTCTTGTTCTGAGGCTTCAGCTACTTAGACTGACCAGCTACTGGTCTTCAGCATGCAGATGGCAATTTGAGGACTATCCATCTTCTGGATGTGTAAGCCAATCTAATAAATCCCATTTTTACAATCATACACACACACACACACACACACACACACATCCCATTGGTTCTGTTAATTTAATGAACACTGACTAATACACCGTACTTATTTACCTATGATCCAGCCCTTTTAACTCCCAGGTTCATACCCAAAAGAAATGCATACATGTGTTTCCTAAAGTATACATGCTAGAATATACAATGCAGCACAATTCACATTAGATCCAAATTGGAGAACAAACAAATGTGCATCACCAGTATAATGGGTACCACTTTTATGGTATATCACATATTACCATGCTCAAACAAAAATGGCAATGATTAATTAACAACTATACCAAATATGGTTGTCTTCCACATATAATGTTAAGTGAAAGAAGCCAGATACTAAATAGTACATATAATAGGATTCTATTTATATGAAGTAAAAAATTATCTACACTTCTTTATATTGTTTGAAATTAAGATAGTGATTTTCATTGGTGGTGTTGCTGTTGTAAGGTTGTTATTGGAGACTTCTGGAGTTTTGGTATTTTTCTTTCCTGTAAACTTATTTTCAGTTTTTTTCTCGTGTGTCCAAATTGTTAACAATATGATCTGTCCATATATTATGTGCATTTTCTCTATGTGCACAATTACTATAACAAATTTAGATGGTATATTTAATGTCAAATACCCATAATTGAATGGTACAACTCCTACATAAAAACAAAATACAAAAATACATTGCTTATAGGATAAATATCCAAACCATATATATACAGAAATTTCAACAGTCAAAAGATGAAAATATGCAGTGCAAAAACCACTAAGAAGTTGAGTCTTTATACATATGCTAATATCAAATAAAATAAACTTAGAAATAAAAAGATTTTCATCACAATAAAATATTCAATCTGCAAAGGACATAACATTCTAAATGTATATATAGTTAATCATAAAAATATATTAGCCAAAACTGAGAGAATTGCAGGAAGTAAAAAGGAATATCCAAAGTCATTGTGGGGAAGTTAAAGAAACTAAAAATAAGAATTATGCTAAAAATAGTTAACTAAAATTTCTCATACATCTGAAAATTATCAACTATTTCTAAACAAAGCATGTGTCAAAAAATAAAATGCTACAAATCAAGTTATGTAGGATTTAATTAAACTAATCCTTAAAGGGAAATTTATAGCCTTTAATCTGTATGTTAAAATAAGAAGGGATAAAAATTCTTAACATCCTATTAAGCAATTAAGAAAATCTCATAAAAAGAATCAAAAGACATTAGAGGGAGGACATAATAAAGATATGATCAATGATTAATGAAATAAAAGAAGAAACATAGTGTACATGACATCAATAATTCCAGAAATTAATTATCTTATGAATATTTGGTAGAACTTACCAAAGTAAACAAAAAAGGACTCTTTATTCAAATCCATAATTTAAAAAGGCAACATCACTAGAAATCCTTCAGACATCAAATGAAAAAAACAGAGCCATTATCAATTTGTGTGAGGGATAACAAAAAGAAAGAATGTTCTGGGCACAGTAGTGTATACATGAAATTCCAGCAACTCAGAAGGCAGAGAAAGGAGGATGGTAAGTTTGAGGTCAGCCTCATCAATTTAGTGAGACTTTATCTCAAAATAAAAAAAAAAAAGAAAGGACTGGGAATGTTGTTCAATAGTGAATTGCCCCAAGTTCAATCTTCAATACCAAGAAAAAAAGTGAGAAAAAAGAATGAAAGAGAAAATTTAGATGAAATAGATATATCACAATTAAATTTATGATTTACCCAAAGAGATTCAAAGAAGAAATATGAAAATTAGTCTTTTAATTATTATGAAATTATATCACACTACAGGCTTACATAATGCTGGTATCAATATCCCTAAAAATACAGATTTAAAAATTAGAAAAAAAAATATTTGTAACACTTCTAATCATGAGAACATCAAAAATGTTATATATTCAAAGTGGGCTCATACCAGGAATATAAATTTGGATTAGCATTAGATGATCAGTATGATTAAACATTTTGACATAGTAAAGGAAAAAAATGTGATAAATTCAATATATGCAGAAAAATCACTTAAAACTTAATCCATTGGCAATTAAAAATCAGTATTACCAAAATGCAAGTGAAAAGAGCATTATTTGGCTGGGGATGTGGCTCAAGCAGTAATGCACTCGCCTGGCATGTGCAGGGTGCTGGGTCCTATCCTCAGCACCACATAAAAATAAAATAAAAATATGCTGTGTCCACCGAAAACTGAAAAATAAATATTAAAAAAAATTTTTCTCTCTCTCTCTTAAAAAAGCATTATCAATCTATACACTGTATATGTAAATATATGATCTTAGGGTAAGTGCAACAAATATGCATTTGAAAGATTTCCTTTGAAATCTAGATAATAGAAATAATTCTATCACAATTCAAATATCCTAAATAACAGAGTAGGACAAGCAATATATTTAATAACTAGAGATATTGAAAAATATATATATATAACTATCCATTTTCATAGATTATATAATTCTTGTGTATGAAGAATATAAAAATATACACAGATTAGTTCTTAGAAATAGCAAGTTGTTAAATAATTTACAAGAGACATAATCTTTGGAAAAAATCAACTGTATTCTTAAGTATCAAAAGAAAATGACACATATTATAAAGATTTTGCATTTATGAATTTATGCCATAAAAGTACAGTTATTAAAACACATACTGGGATGAAATTTCTGTTGGATTAACAAATGTTAAAAAAAATAATTATCAAACTTTTCCAGAAAATGAAGCAAAAAGAAATCTCATACAATATTATTAGGAGGATAAATTGCTACAACTAATTTGAAAGATAGTTTAGCATTATCTACTGAAATTTGAAGATATGTATACACTGTGACTGCAAATTTTACTCCTAGATATAGGCATTGGATAATATAATATATATGACCATCAGAATACATGTACAAGAATTTTTATGTCAGTGTTGTTTTCAATAGTTGCACACTAGAAAAGAATCCAAATGTTCACAATCAATAGAATTGACTGTGTACATGCATATAATGGAATGTTGTAGACCAGTGAAAATGAATGGCTGAGAGCTATATAGAATAGCATAATGAATCTCACAATCATCATGCTAAATGAAAAAAAGTAAGACAGTTATCTATAATTCCAGTAATGACATTTATCCAAAATTCAAAAACAAACTAGTTAAACCATTTATATATTTTAGGGATGCCCACGTTTTTAAATATAAAAAAGATGCATGTTAGACACTTAGGTTCTGTTAAAATTGTATTTCTTGACTTGGTTGACAATAACATATGTGTTCTTGTTTTCATTATCATATGTTACACATTTTTGTTGATTCTATATACATTCATGTTTCACAATAAAAATTATAATATTTAGTGATTAGACTTCTTTCTTTAAACTATTAAATATTTTCAAATATCAATCTTTAATCTTTTGGTCCAATATGCATAAGAATTTACTCACAGAAAGATAGATTTGTATTTAGGTCAAATAAAAAGTTAACATATCTGAAAAACAAGTGCAGTTTAATGTTTCTCAGTTAGTCGTGACTGTTACAATAATCAAATCTACCAATTACCTCCCACAGTTAAGTGAGTGTAAATTGTTTGAAATCAAAGATAACAAAAAATAAGACAGGATCTGAAATTGCCAGTAATATTGCAGAGGGTACAGGTAATAAGACTGCCCTTTAAACGTCATTCCTACAGTAATATATATGTGTATCTCAAGGGAATCTTTCTTTCAACCTGATGGCTTTTAAAAAATGTTACAGGAAGGGTATCTGAGGTTTTGAATATGATTTGAAAGTGAAACATCATATATCTACCATAGAAAAAATATGCATGTACGCCCAAAAGCATACACATACATACACCTGAAATTGTTATCAGATTTTCCTGGCCCATATAGAAAAGCAAAATTCATGCTCTTATTGGCACCCTCTCAGGAATTTAAGCCATCTTACCATTTCAAGAATTGTGCAGTTGTGATGATAACACTGAGAATAGAACATAAATTATATTTCACTGGGAAAAAGTGGCACTGAATTTCAAAATTTTACACAAAGATATTTTATTTTTTTTTAATTTATTATTTTTTATTTTTTTGTTAGTTGTTCAAAACATTACAAAGCTCTTGACATATCATATTTCATACATTAGATTCAAAGGTATTTTAATTAGAATGAATGCATGGTCTAGTATGCAGACTTATCAATCGTTTATTTAGAAACTGCATGGTATCAGCAACTGCCAAAGCTATAACAAGGTTCAGAGTGAATTAATGGTAAAGAAGAATGAAAACTCATTAAAACTCTTTCTGTATTTTTTCCTTCTAATTCATAAATATGACACTACATTCTTTAAAAAAAACTCCCAATGACACTGCAGAGGCAAAATACACCTTGAAGAAAATAAATAAATAAATGTTTTCAAAAATTCTCTTGTGGCCATAGTAAGGAGACAAGAAAGAGTGACAGTAGCCTAGAGCTATAATATAGAAAGCTAGTTTCAGCAAAAGCAAAACTAGGCATTGTTACTTTGGCCATTTAGAATGAGTAGCATGCTGGCATCTAACCCAGGTAAAGATGAATTTCAGTTCCTGATATGTATGATCTTGCATCCTGGTGTCTCAAAATAAAGTTGACCTTTCATAATTTCTGGTAGTAGGGAGAATGCCTCTGGGGTTACATGCTCTGGAAAGACTAATGACATTTTTAAAGAAGTGAATATTTTAAAGCATGAACATTTTATGTAATAGAAGCAATCTTTAATTTCAAAACAGTCACCTGTTTGCTAAAAATAGTAACACCTAGCAAGAGAGTGCCTCATTGAATATAATTTCTATTGGTGTATTTTTAGTACACTGTATGGTAAATTGACTAATGGGGAATTTTAAAGGTGTATTTTAATGATGGGAAATTTTCAAAGGAGTCTTTAGTGCTGATTAGAATACCCAACGTGTTATGCTATTCGGTGGGCAAAATGAGCATATAATCTCACCCCAAAAAGAAGCTTTTGAAAGATTTCATTCAACATATCTTACCTTTTTTAGAACCAAGTGTTGTTGGTTTCATTATTTCTATTTCTGGAGTTTGGAAGACACATTAAAGAAAAAGCAGGGGAGACAGTTAAGCTGTCAATTTCCTATTTTTATCTCTAGTTGCATAGTACAGATTCAATAACATCTTTGCAAAAAGATATTTTGGGGGCCTTTGTGAAATTGCTTAAGGTAATTAATTCAAGTTCAAATTAGAAAATGAACCCATCAGGAATATTATTTCTTAGGAACTAATTTCTTCAGAGCACAGCATGTCTGAGAACAGATATTTTGGGATTGCACTTGATTGGATACTCTCAGAAATCTAAAGTAATAAATGTTTATGCATATGTTTATATAAAACTAACCCTTCCTCATTTTTCAAAGAATTTTATTCTATCTATCAACCTCATCCACACATTTTTCTCATTTTTGACTTCTGAAATGCTATTGAGCTCCAGGAGATTCTTCATCAGATTAAGCTACACTTATTCTTTCTCCTTCCAAAATGTTGGATAGCACTCATGGCCCAATGCTACCCTCGGATAAGGAGGAACATCTTCCCACAGTAGAGGAGTTGTATGTTTTCCAAGAGGTAAATGTATTGTTACTTAAGCTTCCCAATATGGCCTGAATGTAGGTGTCTCCCACAGTTTTGATGTTGAAATTCTATCTACCAAGGGGATGGTATTATGAAATAGGACCTTTGGGAGATGAAGATTAGTTCATGGAGAAAGAGCCCTCATGAATGAGATTGGTACTCTCTAATGTCTTATAAAAGAAATGCCACTAAGAATTCTTCCCTTTCCACCAAGTAAAAACACAGCACCAAGACACAGTGTGTTAATAAGGAATTGGGCCCTTTCCGGACAGCACAAAATTTGCTACCAACTTTATCTTGGCTATCCAGACTGCAGAAGAATGAGAAATAAAGATCTGTTGCTCATAAGATACCCATCTTATAGTATTTTGTGTTATTAAAAATAAAAATGACTAAGACACTGCTTATACCACTTCTGTTTATTACTGGAATTACCTAATTCAGCTAAATATTATATAAATTGAAGAAATCCAAGATTTAAAAGTCATTTCTATTAATAACAAGGTGAGTACTTTTGCAAAGACTATAAAAATGAGTCATTAATTATAATTTGCTGTCAAATTGGATGTGGGGGGAGTATAAAATATTGGGAAAAATTATAAAACCCTTCAAGTGCTCTGTGTGCAGATTGTTATACAGTCTCTAAGTTTCATTTAAAGAAGCAGAATCTAAAAACAGTACTTGTTGCATTGTGTATGAGATTTATGCAGTAGTCACAGGGTTGATTATATATGCAAAAAAGGAATACTTAACCTACATCAAAAGCTTAACAAATTAATTTTCATTTTTGTTTTAATTTAAAAACATTTAACATATACACATATATTTTTTAAAAATCACACTGTTTGAAGCAAATTTCAATTTACCAAGAAACTATTAGTCACAATTTCAATAAAGAGCATTTAGTATACTTTGCATTCCTTTCTTTCCAACATTCACCATCTAGTTATTCTCTGTCCATTTGTATAATGAAGTTTAATTGGTTAGAACAAAATTAGCAGGAAAATGCTTTCAGAAAGACCATGTGATGTATAGTTATGTCAATATAGAATAGGAATAAAATATAGAAGATGGCAAAAAGAGTCCACTCATTCTTGTCTGGCAACCATACATAGCATTGGTTAAAGGCACAGGTATGCATACAATTATACAAAAAGCACATTGACATTTCTGTTCTCTAAAACAAGCTGAAGAGTAGTAGGTAATTCTGTTTTTGATTTGTGTTTTAGCTTTTTGTTGTTATGACCAAAAGACATAACAAGAACAATTTTAGAGGAGGAAAAATTTATTTGGGGGCTCACAGTTTCAGAGGTCAGACCCCATAGGCATCAAATTCTATTGTTCTGGGTCAGAGGTGAGGTAGAACATTATGGCAGAAGAGTGTGATGGAAGAAAGCAGATCAGAACATGACAGCCAGAAAGCAGAGAGGGATTCACTCAATAAGGAAAAAATATAAACCCCAAAGGCAATCCTCCAATGACCCACCTCCTCTAGCCTCACCCTACCTGCCTATACTTAACACCCAGTTAATTCTTATCAGGGGATTATTGCACTGATTAGGTTAAAGGCCCCCAAAACTCAATAATTTCACCTCTGAATAATTCCTACATTATTTCACACATAAGCTTTAAGGGGACATCTCATTTCTAAACCATAACAATTTGCTATATGAACTGTGTTACAAATTATTCTTAGACAAAATTTTTTGAAAACTTTTAATACTCAATTTATGTAGAAATAGCACACACAGCTATGATAGCACATAGAAATATTGAATTATATGTGAATGAACAATTTAATATTTTTATGCCATTACTTACCAGTTAGTTTTGAGATGTGAAGGTGTAGAGAAGAATGCAATTGTTTGGAAGCCTGTCTATACAGAAAAAAATGGAGAAAGTAAAATGTTGTTAGATAAATCCAGAAAGGCTCCATAATAAAAATAGTACTTATTATACAATCTAAAGAGTCTGGATGAGAATATATATATATATATATATATATATATATATATATATACACATACACACATACACACACACACACACACACACAGAGTATATATTTCATATGTGACCAAGAAATGACATTTTTGTTCATTTTAACTCAACACAATAAAAATAGACTTTTCCTTCTCAGCAAATATAGGCAAAGTTCATTAAAATTAATGAAAATATTTGATCTTTTTAAAAGAAAATTATGTTTTCATGGATTGTTCCTTCGAATCATTGTCCCCTCCTCCCACAGTGGACATCTACCTGGAAAGGAAAACTGACAAGTTCTAAGAGAATTATAAAAAGAGGCAGAACTTTTCTTTGTTTTAGGTTTTTCATTACTTGATATTGACCTGTTTACATTTTATATATCCTCATGGTTCAACTTTGGTAGGTTTTATGTCTCTAGGAATGTGTCAATATCTTCAAGATTTTCTAGCTTATTGAAGTGTAAATTTTCAAAAAAGTATGTGACAATTTCTAGATTTTAGTAGTATTTGTGGTGATATTACCTTTTTCACCTTGAATTTTTCTGTTTTTCTTTTGCTTACTTTGCCTAAGGATATATCAATCTTGTTCAACCTCTCATTAAACTAAATTAATTAGTTTCATCAATCTTTCATATTATCCTTTTATTTTGAATTTCATTGATTTCAGCTTTGATTTTTATTATTTCCCGTCTGCTAATAATTTTGGTGTTTTATTTTTTTTTGCTTTCACTAGGGCCTTGAGATATTATATTAGTTTATTTATGTTGTGTGTTTCTGTTCTTTTAATGTATGAACTCAATGCTATAATTTCTACTCCTTAGTATTTATCCAAAAGATTTAAAATCAGCATAATACAGTAACACAGCCACCTCAATGTTTACAGCAGTAAAACTTATAATAACTAAACAATGGAGCCAACCTAGTTGCCTTTCAGCAAATGAATGGATAAAGAAAATGTGGTTCATGTAAACAATGGTGCATTACTTAGTCATAAAGACGAATGACATCATGGCATCTGATAGTCTCCAGTTCCATCTATTTACCATCATGTTAAGTACAATGAGCCAATCCCAAAAAAACAAAGGTCACATGTTTTCTCTGAAATACAGAAGCTAACCCAAAATAAAGGGGTGGATATAAAATAAAAGAGAAAAAAAGAGTTAAAAAAAGATAACGAGAATTTTATCAACCTAGAAGAAAGATCAGTAGAGTAGATATGAAGAGGATAGAGGAGGAGAAAGAAGGGGAAGGAAAAGAAAAGAACAATGGAATAAATATGACAAAACTTTTGTATATACATGCATGGATGTGGCACAGCTTTCTGGGTCCTGGCATCAAATTCATCCACAGCATAGTAATTTAAAAAAAAGTAAAGTGTAATTAGGCTGAAGAGGGATCAGTAAAGTGGAGGAAAGGGTGTGGAGGAAGGGAGAAGTGCTGGTGATTGAATTGCAGCTGGTAGATTTCTATACTTTTGAGAAAATTTCAGGGTATATCCTGATGTTGTATATAGCTAAAAAGAATATAAAAATCACACTTGATAAAAAACAAAGATAAGAAACAAATAATTAAAAAGATTTCTCACTGCAATTCCAGAGACTTATTCAATTTGATCATTTACCTATCATTAAAAAAACCCCAAAGGCTGAATGTTCTTTGTTGTGTTGCAATTGTGTACAATGAATCAAAATGCTTTCTGCTGTCTCATATACCTAATTAGAATAAATAAAAATATAAACTATAAAATAGTTCCTTTTGGTGGAAAATTTTTTTAATTTGAGAAAAATGAATTAAGTGTAAATAGTATGCAGAATGAATGTTCTATGAATTACAGAATTTGCATTCTTAGGCAGCTTTCATATTTGAAAGTTTGTAGTACAATGGATACTCAAAAGCAGACTAACTCTAGGATCAAAAAACCTTTATCCAATTTTTTGAGTTTGCCTATTATTTTTTTTCTTTTCTAATAAAATATATTATAATGTGTTGGGGACTGCAAATCAAGTCAAGATGGTGCCTGGCAGTTTGCCAGGAGAAGTGGTTTGTGAAGCACCAAGCCATTAAGATGATGAGGATTCCTTATTGGCTGACTACTGTATCTAGATGATGCTAATTGAGACAAGCTGTGTGTAATCAGTAAGGTATATATACCTCTGCTTTTTTGCAATAAAGCGGCTCCTGCTACCTTGGGTGCCTGCTACCTTGAGTTCCCGCTCAGTTCCTGTTGGGTTTCCCCACAATAAAGCAGTTCCTGTTTCAACCTTCAAGTCACTTGTCACCTCCTGGTTATTGTGCCCAGCCGGACTGTGGCAATAATGCTTGGCTAAAATTTATGGTTATGGATGTATATTTATTCAACAAATAATTTAAATTTAAATCATATACATTATAGTTCCACAAAGACAGCATGGATTTGAGTTAGAACAAGAAAGTGAGATGTAAAAAATAAGGCCTCCCAAGGACAGTCCTATTTGTACTTTTTACCATCATAGTCCTACAGTCACAACTATGCAAATGTCCATACAAAAAATGATCAAAACACTGATTACAAGGAGACAGCCAGGGGAGGTCAAGCTCAGCGGCCCAGATCCACCCATACCAGACTCTTCAGGGCCCAGGAGAACAACAGGCCTGGTCCACCCCTTTCCCTGCGGGGCAGACACTCCCCAGAGCCTAGCCTCTGGTGCAGCACAACCCCTTCTAACCAGTGTACTACCACTGGAGCTGAGATCCAGCCCAGACCACCCACACCAGCCCACACAGGATCATGGCTTTCAGTAGGCCCTCCCTTGGTGGGGCAGACACCACCAAAGCCTAGCCTTTGGTCAGGACTACCACTTCCAACCAGAAGATTACCACGGGAGACCAAGCCCCGTGGCCCAGATCCACCCACTCCAACTTACACAGGAGCAGATCCAGAATGTACTAGCACTCATTGAGGGACATCATCAGGGTCTGGAAGCCAAAAATCAAGGTGAGGTACAGACAATCTGCACGGATACTTCAAGAATACAGGGAAGAAACTGTAATATCTCAGATCCATAGCGCAAGAAAGGAAGGCACATAGACAACATGAAAAAACAAGGGAGGAAAGTGCCCCAAACAAACCAGGACACAGTAATAATAGAACCCATGGACAGCACAGTTGATGAAATGTCAGAGAAGGAGTTCAGAAGGTTCATAATTAAGATGATATGTGAATTAAAGAATGACCTAAATGAGCAAATACAGACAAAAATTGATCACTCCAACAAAGAGATAAGAGAGCAAATACATGTAGAAAAAGATT
>NW_026000272.1:7174328-7177932 GCF_001458135.2 Marmota marmota marmota
AATATTCAATTTTTCAATGAGAGAATATACTTTCTTCTTAGCAGCAAATGGGATCCTTCTCTAAAATAGACCATATAGTATGCCACAAAGCAATTCTTAGCAAATATAAAATAGCACAGATACTACCCTGTATTATATCAGATCTTAATGGAATGAAATAAATCAATGATAAAATAGGAAATAAAATCCACTCTAACACCTGGAGACTAAATAATATGCAACCGAATGTACAGTGGGTTACAGAAGACATCAAGGAGGAGATTAAAAAGTTTTTAGAGGTGAATGAGAACACATATACAATATATCCAAATCTCAGGGACACTATGAAAGCAGTTCTAAGAGGAAAGTTCATTGAATGGAGTTTATTCCTTAAAAGAGGAAAAAGTCAACAAATAAATGACTTAAAACTACATCTCAAAGCCCTAGGAAAAGAAGAACAAATCAACACCAAAAGTGGCAGAAAACAGGATATAATTAAAATCAGAGCTGAATTCAATGAAATTGAAACAAAAGAAATGATTGAAAAAATTGATAGAACAAAACATTGGCTCTTTGAAAAAATAAATAAAATTTACAGACCCTTAGCCATGCTAACAAAAAGAAGGGGAGAGAAAACTCAAATAACCAGCATACGTGATGAAAAAATGTTCAACATCTCTAGCAATTAGAGAAATGCAAATCAAAACTACTCTAAGATTTCATCTCACTCCTGTTGGAATGAAACTATTAAGACAAACAACAATAAGTGTTGGCGAGGATGTGGGGGAAAAGGTACATTCATATACTGCTGGTGGGACTGCAAATTGGTGCAACCAATATGGAAAGCAGTACGAAGATTTCTTAGAATATCAGGAATGGAACTAGCATTTGACACAGCTATCCCTTTCCTCAGTCTTTACCCAAAGGACTTAAAAACAGCATACTACAGCCACATCAATGTTTATAGAAGCACAATTCATAATAGCTAAACTGTGGAGCCAACCTAGATGCCCTTCAATAGATGAATGGATTAAAAAAGTGGCATATATGCACAATGTAATATTATTCAGCAATAAAAGAGAATAAAATCATGGCATTTGCAGGTAAATGGATGGAGTGAGAGAAGATAATGCTAAGTAAAGTTAGCCAATTCCAAAAAAAATGCTAAATGTTTTCTTTGATATAAGGAGGATGATTCATAATGAGAAGTGAGTGGGAACATGAGAGGAACAGATGAACTCAAGATAGGGCAGAGGAGTTGGAGGGAAAGGGAGGGGGTGTGGGGTTATTCATGATGGTGGAATGTGATGATCATTATTATCCAAAGTACAGGTATGAAGACACAAATTGGTGTGAATATACTATATATACAACCAGAGATATGAAAAATTGCACTCTATATGTGTAATAGGAATTGTAATGCATTCTGCTGTCATATATAAATAAATAAAACACTGATCAAAATTGATAAGTTTAAACAATGTTAGATACAAAAATGTGACATAATAAATTTAAAGAGTGCCTTTAAATCTATTGTTATTGGATTTGTTTGAATATTGCAATTTTTCACTAGTTTCAGAATATTGGTATGACTTTTTCACTATTATATATACCATTATAATTTATACCACTAATACCTGATATACAATAATAACTAATTTATTTATATCTGTCATCATGTATTCACTGCATTTATCTAACATAAATGTGTTGTTTCGCTGTCAAACTTTCCTTCAGTTCTATGAGATTGTACTGGCATTACAGAAAGGGTAGGAAGCAACAGAGCATTTTGAAAATGTCCTTAGGATAGTAGCCAATAAAATTAGTTCTCAATGTCATAGCTACATTTTCTAGATATGTGCACACTTCTTTTTACACCTACTTTTGGACCATTGTTTCCCCCTACAGAAATTATTATAAATAAAGTGTATTACTGCATGACAAATGACTTGTTAGACTATTATGGCAGCATAATTTGTAGAAATTTTGTTTTATCTTGCAGCTGCGGAAAATTGGGAAAAATGGAATTACCTTACCTTGAATATCTCTAAAATGTTACAAGTACAGAATCTGAAATTTATGTCTCTGAAGGCCCTTGATTTCTTTTTTCCTTTCCTTTTTATTTATTTATTTTTGTTGCTGGACCAAAACCAAATTACAATGAATGCAATGTGCTGTCCACATTGGATTCTGGAATATGAGAAAGGACGTTAGTAGGAAAACTGGCGAAAAAAAAAACCTAATACTAAGCAAACACTGTTGTTTGAATTTTGACAAATATACCGAAGAAGTAATATATTAACATGAAAGAAAAACCAAGGAATAGAGAAATTATGCATTATTTTCAAATATTTTCTGTAAATCTAAAATAATTCCAAAATATAGAGTTAAAGAAAAAATATTAAAGTATATAAATTACCTGAAAAACAAGTCCTGCCAACAATTTTTTAGATGCCTACAAATGAATATGTGCAGAATGAATCAGTACCATTTTAGCTTTTGGAGAGTAAGGTTCTTCAAGTGCTGGAGACATGCACCCTACTACCATAAATTGTCCTAACAATTGGCAGGTACACTGATTTATAGGTATGTTGAGGGGATTGCATACCTAATAACTAATAATGTGGTCTTGGAATTTATGGCAAAAAACCCTGTACCTTGGCACAAGCTAAGATCTAAATTTCAACCTGTAAACGGATGATGGAGATTTTGACAGTGTTCCTATCAGCAGATTCCATTATGTATTGAAGATTGAAGATCCTTCCCAGGGATTTTATGCACAAGGTGCTCCTCACTATTTTGGTAAAACTCCCCAAAGGTAGGCTCACAAATTGATCACCATTCTGGTAAAAAAAAAAAAAAAAAAAAAAACATGATTTTCTTGTCCCCATGAACCAGTGTGGTAGAATATATTTATATCTTCTACATTGTTTTCCATTGAATATGTGTAAACATCACTATTTGAGTACATCAAGGACTTTTCTGGACTACTTCTCCTTTCAGCACACTGCTACCCAGAAGATGAAAAGAACTTCTTGGGAAAATGTACAGCACAGACTGATTAAACAGAGATACCTGCAGTTGTAAACTAGACAATGAAGGTCATATTGCACAATACAACATATGAAGACTTGTTCTAAACTTATAAAATTGGGTTTAAAATTATATGATGAGATGCGTTATATAATTATTTTCCAGTATAATTTGGAATATAGGACCATAATAACATTGAGTATACTAATTATTTTGTCAATTGGCAAATATTTTCTATTTCATATGATACAGCAATAAAAATAAATGCACAATAGTTAACCTGATTTGGTAACAAATGCTTAAAAGAAAAAATTACCTTGTTTAATGTTCTTTTTTTTTTTCTACCTTTTTATTTTTTTTATTTTTTTTTATTGGTTGTTCAAAACATTATAAAGCTGTTGACATATCATATTTCATACATTAGATTCAAGTTGGTTATGAACTCCCAATTTTACCCCAAATACAGATTGCAGAATCACATCGGTTACACATCCACATTTTTACATAATGCCCTATTAGTAACTGTTGTATTCTGCTACCTTTCCTATCCTCTACCATCCCCCCTCCCTCCCCTCCCATCTTCTCTCTCTAC
>NW_026000272.1:7183667-7187420 GCF_001458135.2 Marmota marmota marmota
AAAAAAAAGGCGGGGCGCACTGAGCTTTCTTTGCCTCGGGTACTTACAATCCACTGCTGATTACACATTCAGCTTCTCCGCCCGGAGCGAAGCGAAAGAGGAAGCAGATGGGAGCAAAGCGCCCGCGGCTCTGAGCATCCAAGCGTCTCTTTTTCAATTTCTTTGTTCTTCCTGCTCCTTGGCAAAGTGGTCCGCTACAGATTAACGGTGAAAGCTCTAAGAGACTGTGCGAAATCTCTATTAAAGCCGCTGCTTTGAGCACCACGCTCAGCACTTCAGCAACCCCCGTACGCAGCGGCCATCTTCTCTCTATGTTGTTTAATGTTCTTAATACATGTAAATAAATATCTAAATGACAAACTTATTTCAAAATATACCTCACATACAATAGCTGGTTGTTAAATGAATCTTTCTAAATAAAATAATAAATTGGCTGCCACTGGGAACATAAACATTTTTGTATGAAACACTTTTAGTTCATAATGTAAAATTGGCAACTTTGGTGATTCATTATTCATGTAACAGCTTAAGATCAGCAGTAAAGTGCTGATTATTTTGTTTTAATATTTTAAGTCTTCCAAACCACTACTGATCTTTTATTCTAAGTATAATGAGAGGGTAAAAAGTAACATAAATGAATTGTTGAAATGGTTGAAGCATCATTTGCATTATCCTATAGAAATTGAGAATAATTTGAAAAAAGCAATTCATCTTGTTTGCCTATATTTGATTCATTTAAATATTTCTAATTTCATCAGTTTCATAGAACTGTTATGCTCAAAGAGATCTTAGGAGAAGTGGATTTTTATTAAGTTGGTATTGGATACAGAAGAAATACATTTCAAACTGTTTCTTGGGGATTATATATATCTCAAATTAATGGAGAATAAATTATGAAATTGTATTACAGTTATGTGAAGTTATCTACAGTGGGCTCTATTTTGAAAGGAATAATGTATGTAATTCAAAATCCAGATATTGAACTAAAGACTGAGTTTTGATAAAATTTTCCCAATATTGCTCCCTACTCTACATGTGCTTGCAGATATATACACTTTTTGTTTTTACCTTCTTGAATAATAAGCATTTTCATTTTAATAGCCTCTTATGTAAGTTTAAATATTTCACTCATTTAGTTTTCATAACAATGCTATGACAGGTAGCTTAACATGTCTATTGCCAGTAACTTTGTGGCTTAAAATAAAATTTGTTATCACACAGATTCCATGGGTCACAAGAACAGATGTCACTTGGTGAGGCTCTCTACTCAGTGTCTCATGGTCAACTGTGCTCCTTTAAGTTGTCTGCAGAATTCCTTTTGTCCAGCCCATGGGACTGAAATCCCAGTTTTTGTTGTGACTATTAACAGGGGACCACTATTAATTCCACTCTCAGATTCTTCTATAGGAAGTTCACAGGGTGTTTTTTTGTTTCTCCAAAGGTACCAGGAGAATCTCACTCAATTGAAATATCTGTCTAATATTTGACTTGCAAATAATAGTATTATTACTAAATTATCATTACTAAAACAGTCATCTATGATATAATGTAATTACTAGAGTGACTATCCCATTATATTACCATACTCCATTTCTACTCAATGGAAAGAATTTTATAAGGCATATATGGTAGCATACAGAAATATTGGGGGTTAAGTTATAGTTCCATTGAACATATATACATTTAAAGATGAGGAAACAGAGGCACATATGGTCTTGGTAAAATGCTCATAGTTATCAATCTAGCTAGAAATGAACAGTCAGGGTTTGAACCCAGGAGGTCTACTACCAATGTTAATGTTGTAAATTGTATACTATGCTAATTATTTTCTGGCCTTTCTACTAGAAATTTCTCTGAGAGAACAGTTTTCCAGAGAACTATTTCTATATATATATATACAGCAACATAATAAAATGGTGCCACATTTAAATTCTTAACATGACAAAAAATATCAAACTTGTATATAAAGATGAAGTTTGACCATATTTACACTCACAGACTTGTGTGAATCATTACTTTGTATTATTATTGTTATTATTTAGAATATAAAAGTAACAACAATTCACCTCTTGGAATAACTATATCTACCTTTCTACATACAAGGCATTGGATATGCATGTCGTTTGCTAGCTCGCTTGGGCACCATATAGTAAAATCAGTTTTCATTAATTCCATCTGTGAACTATGGAAAGTAAAACAAAGTATTTTCTAATGTACTTTGGCTAGGTAGACAAAAATTATGAGTCTGGAGAAAACATACCACAGACTAGTAGAGAAGAATCTCTATGTCCCTGTGGAAAAATACCAACTTTTGGTGGATGAGTAAATAATTGATAGTCTGAAGTACTATAATTTTTAAAAATACAATTAAATTTTCCTTTTCAATTTTTCAATAAACAATTTATCAATATCTACTCTAACTTATGTATTCATGTTTACTATTATTTGCAGCTCAAAGCACAGCATCCTACTCTAAAGAACTTCATGCTTCTGCCACAAATAATGAGAATTCAATAAATTATTTCTAGGTATACACAATAATAGCGAGAGAGAAAGAGAGAGAGAAGAAAACCTAAGAAATTTCTAGCTGTAGCTAAATAGGAGAGGACCTTATAAATTAGATATGACTGCTGAGTATCAATATATGAAAAGCAGTTTCATGGATAGGCAAGACAGGATGATAAATTGAGGGCATTCCAGGTGGAAGAAACATTTCTAATGTGATAAAAGCATATAAGAACCAATATAATAGTATTAAGAGGTGGGGGAGGGCTGGAGTTGTGGCTCAGTGGTATTGTCCTTACCTAGCATGTGTAAGGCACTGGGTTCGATCCTCAAAACCACATAAAAATGAATAAATAAAATAATGGTATTGTGTCCATCTACAACTAAAACAAAAGTTTAAAGAGGTGGGGCCCTTGGGAAGTGATTAAGTCATGAGGGCAAAGCCCTCATGGATGGGATTATGGGATGCCTTGTAAAAGGGGTTGATGAATAGTTTATTATTTTCAACATGAGAGAATACAGAAATTGTCCCCCCCAATGGGTGGATCAAGGAAACATTATAAATAGAGACTTCTTAACCTACAGCATTTTCAGAGAAATTTCTTCTCTTTATAAATTATCCAGAAAAAAATATTTTATTATGGCAACATGGACAGATTAAAATACCAATGAAGGAAGTT
Organism: Marmota marmota marmota; assembly: GCF_001458135.2. Taxonomy (NCBI): domain Eukaryota; kingdom Metazoa; phylum Chordata; class Mammalia; order Rodentia; family Sciuridae; genus Marmota; species Marmota marmota. The sequence goes on from NW_026000272.1 coordinate 7,186,853, forward strand.
TTCTTCTAGTTCAGTTTGTTGTTTTTATCAGTTTTTAAAATGTTTTTTTATATCAGTTGATATGGTAAAGTGTCATTTTTCCCTTTTATTCTATTAATGTGGTGTATTTTGACAGTTGGTGATTATGTGGTAAATCACCCTTGTATTCCTGGATTAAATAATTTGATCATGGCAAATTGTATTTTAGTATTCTGCTGGGTCTTGTTTGCTAAAATTTTATTGAGGATTTTTATATCTGTATTCATTGGGGATGTTATGTTGCTATGTAGTTTTCATTTCTTGTAATGTCTTTGCCTTTGGTAATATAGTAACACTGGCCTTATGGAATGAAGTAGAGTGTTTTCTCTCCTATTTTTTGGAATAATGTGATGGTGTTTGCTATTAATTCTTTTTAAAATATTTAGTAGACTTCACCAGTAAATTCACCTGCTACTGGACATTTTGGGGGGGAAGAAAAGAAGAACATATGTGGGATTTCAGGGAAAATAATTCCAGAAATATTTTACTTATTGGAGTTGTTAAACTTGTTAAAGTGGTTTTTTTTTTTTTTTTTTTTTTTTTTTTTTTT
>NW_026000272.1:7191632-7197293 GCF_001458135.2 Marmota marmota marmota
TTTTTTTTTTTTTTTTTTTTTTTTTTTTTTTGCTGACTCAATAATTTTACTTGCTACATGTCTATTCAGGTTTCTAGTTATTCTTTAGTCAATTCTTGCATATTGTTTGACTCAAGGAATTTTTTTCACCTCCCCCAGGCTCTGAGTTATCAAATGGTAATATTCTTTCTTTCTTGATGTCTCTCTCTCTCTCTCTCTCTCTCTCTCTCTCTCTCTCTCTCTCTGTGTGTGTGTGTGTGTGTATGTGTGTGTGTATTCTGAACATCAATCCTAGGACTTTGGGCAGGATAAAAATGGGTTCTACTACAGAACAATAATCCCAGCTCAGTAAAATGTAAATATATATCACAGTATTATCTGATCCTTTAATCCTTTCCATTTCTATAAGGTCAATAGCAATGTCTTTAATTTGATTTTTGATTTCAGTAATTTTCAGCATCTCTGTTTTTTTATGGTCATCTGCCTAAAATTTAATTAAGTTTAATGATCTTTTCAAATAGACAACTTTCATTTTGTCCTTTGTTTTGTAATTTGTGCCTTTAGGATCTCTTGTATCATTTTTTATTTTAATATTTTTATTATATATGAGGGCAGAATTCATTATAATACTTATTACAAATATAGAGCACAATTTTTCATACCTCTGGTTGTATATAAGGTATGTTCACACCAATTCATGTCTTCATACATGTACTTTGGATAATAATGTCCATCATACTCCACCATCATTTCTAACCTTATGCTGCATCCCTTCCCCTCCAAACCCTCTGCCCTATTTAGTGTTCATCTATTCCTCCCATGCTCCCTCTTCCTATCCCACTATGAATCAGCCTCCTTATATCAGAGAAAATATTTGGCATTTGCTTTTCAGGATTGGCTAACTTCACTTAGCATTATCTACCCCCACTCCATCCCTTTACCTACAAATGCCATGATTGTATTCTCTTTTATTTCTGAGTAATATTCCATTGTGTGTATATGCCATGTTTTTTTTTTTTTAAATCCACTCATCTATTAAAGGGCATCTAGATTGGTTCCACAGTTTAGCTATTGTGAATTGTGCTTCTATAAACATTGATGTGGCTGTGACCCTGTAGTATGCTGTTTTTAAGTCCTTTGAGTATAGACTGAGAAGAAGAATAGCTGGGTCAAATGGTGGTTCCATTCCCAATTTTCCAAGGAATCTCCATACTGCTTTTCATATTGGCTGCACCAATTTGCAGTTCCACTAGCAGTGTGTGAGTGTACTTTTTCCCCACATCCTCACCTACACTTATTTTTTCTGTCTTCATAATAGCTGCCATTCTGAATGGAGTGAAATGATATCTTAGAGTAGTTTTGATTTGCATTTCTCTAATCTCTAGTGATGATGAACATTCTTTTCATATATTTGTGGACTGATCATATGTCATCTTCTGAGAAGTGTCTATTCAGGTCCTTGGCATATTTATTGATTGGATTATTGTTATTATTTTTGTACTTACCTTGAGCTCTTTATATACCCTAGAGATTAGTGCTCTATCTAATGTGTGAGGGGTAAAGATTTGCTCCCTAGATGTAGGCTCTCTATTCACGTCACAGATTGTTTCTTTTGTTGAGAAGAAACTTTAGTTTGAGTCCATCCCATTTATTGATTCTTGATTTTAATTATTGCACCAAAGGAGTCTTATTAAGGAAGTTGGGTCCTAATTCCACATGATGGAGATTAGGGCCTCCTTTTTCTTCTATTAGGTGCAGGGTCTCTGGTTTTATTCCTAGGTCCTTGATCCATTTTGAGTTGAGTTTTGTGCATGGTGAGAGATAGGGGTTTAATTTCATTTTGTTGCATATGGATTTCCAGTTTTCCCAGCACCATTTGTGAAAGAGGCTATCTTTTCTTCAATTCATGTTTTTTGGTGCCTTTATCTAATATACTTGAATTTTTGTGGGTTAGTCTCTGTGTATTCTATTCTGTACCATTGGTCTACCAGTCTGTTTTGTTGTCAATACCATGCTGTTTTTGTTACTATTGCTCTGTAGTATGGTTTAAGGTCTGGTATAGCAATGCCACCTGCTTCACTCTTCCTGCTAAGGATTTCTTTAGCTATTCCATATCTCTTATTTTTCCAGACGAATTTCATGATTGCTTTTTCTATTTCTATGAGGAATGTCATTGGAATTTTGATTGGAATTGCATTAAATCTGTATAGTGCTTTTGGAAGTATGGTCATTTTAATAATATTAATTCTGCCTATCCATGAACAAGGTAGATCTTTCCATCTTCTAAGGTCTTCTTTGAGTTCTTTTTTAGGATTTTATAATTTTAATTATATAAAACTTTCACTTCTTTCATTGAGTTGATTCCCAATATTTTTTTTTGAGGCTATTGAAAATGGGGTAGTTTTCCTCGATTCCCTTTCTGAGGATTTGTGAGTGAATACAGAAATGCCTTTGATTCATGGGTGTTGATTTTATATCCTGCTACTTTGCTGAATTCATTTACTAGTTCTAGAAGTTTTCTCATGGAACTCTTAGGGTCCTCTATGTATAGAATCCTATCATCAGCAAATAGTACCAATTTGTGATCTTCTTTTCCTATGTGTATTCCTTTAATTTATTTGTCTGTCTTCTTTTCATTTTTACCATTGACATCATTTAGGATAATTTGAGCTTCTTTTTCTAGATTTTTAATGTGAATTATCAGGTTACTGATTTCATATCTTTTTTAAAAAAACATGGTTATAGCTGTAAGTTTCCCTGTGAGCACTGCATTTGCTACATATCATAAATTTTGTTATGATATGTTTTTATTTTCAATCATCTCTAAGAAATATCTGATTTTCCTTTTGGTTTATTTTTTGACCCATTGGTTATTTATAAGTGTCTTGTTTAATTTTCATTTATTTTTTTAATTTTTCAGATTTTAATCTGCTACTAGTTTCCAGTTTAATTTCACTATACTTTTTAAAATACTTTATATGATTAAAATCTTATTTGAATTGTTAAATATGATTAAAATTTTATCGGAATTGTTTTGTGTACATTTGAAAATAATGTCTATTCTTCTTTAGTTTGGTACAATATTCTCTATATTCAGTTTGTTTGTTTGTTTATATATTTATTTTTTTACCAGGAATTGAACCCAGGGGCTCTCAATGACTAAGCCACATCCCTAACCCTTTTAATTTTTTTTTTTTTTAATTTTGAGACAGGGCCTCACTGAGTTGCTGAGGCTGGCTTTGATTTTGTGATCCTCCTGTGTTAACCTCTGGAGCTGTTAAGATTATAGGCATGGATGACTGCCTAGCTCTATTAGATTTATTTAGGTTAAAGAGTTGTTCAAGTTTTCAGTTTCCTTGTCTATCTTCAGCTTATAATTTTATTCATTACTGAAATGGCATATTGAATAATTTTTAATATTCATTTTTCCCTGAAATTCTGTTAGTTTTCACTGTATATATTTTATGATTTTACTGTTAGGTATACATATATTTATAAATACCACAAATCTTTGTAGAATTTTTTTCTTGGTATTTCATGGTACATTTTTTCAGATATTTCACATTTAACCTATTTCCTTTTTAGCTCTAAAGTGTGTCTCTTGTAGAAAATATGTATTTTTTTTTCAATTCTTTTTTTTTTCAAAACTTACCATTTTAAACCTTATGTTGACTTTCCTTCTACCCTTGTAAGTAACCAGGTTAATATCTGTCCTCTTAGAGAACCCTTGCCACAGTCTGGCTGGGCACAAATGCCGCAGTCTGGCTGGGCACACAATCACGAGCCACCACACAGCTTGTAGATTCAAACAGCAACTCTTTATTCCCGAACTCACACCAGCCGTCTACAATCACGTTCTGGGGAAATCCAGGTTCTCTGCCCAAATCCACCTCCACTGGGCTTCTATCTCCAAAATATACTGTCTGAATCCCGTGAGAACTCAAGGGGAACTCAGGCAGCAGGATACGCCCTATTCCCAGGAGGAATAATCTTAAACCTTAAACCTGGAACCTAAACTGGGAACGCCCTAAACACGATTATCTTAAACCTGGAACACCCTAATCCGCCTTGGTCCTTGAGCAAGGTCACCTACATTCAATGTCACTGCAACATGTCAGCAACATGGGGTACGCTGGCAAGGAAATTGTCATACCTACTTGGCTAATGGCTCCCAGCAAACCCTAACTAGTAAGGTAGAATGACATATGTTGGCTTTCAGTGAGGCTGCTTCTAGAAAAGCTTCAATAGTTAGGTCTTTAAGTAACAATACCCCATATTGTTTCAGTGAGCCACACTTCTTTTGATTGGTGCTTATATGGCATTCCTTCCCATACTGAATCTGGGCTGCGCCCATGGTATGCATTAACCTTAAAAATAGGACAAAGGTGACAATGGGCCATATCTGAGCCTAATAAGGCCTAATAGCTTCCACTTTTTCTCTTGGAGTGTTTTTTTTTGGGGGGGGGGAATTATGGCAGGTTGAGTGATGTCCCCTTAAAAAAAGTATGTTTGTATGTCAGGACTCAAAACCTGTAAATGAGACTTTATTTGGAAAAAAAAATTGCAGAAGGAATTTGGTTAAAGATCTTGAGACAAGATTATCCTAGAAAATCTGAGTAGAACCTTAGCCCAATGACAATTTTCTTATGAAAAAAAAAGCCAAAGAGAAACTTGAAATACAGATAAGGAGAAGGCCATGAAGAAGCAGAGAATATCCTGCAGTAGCCACACCCAATGAACACTTGGAGCCACCCAAAGACAAGAGGCATCTTCAGGATTTTGTACTAGAGCCTCTAAAAGGAATATGACCCTGCTGATACCTTGATTCTAATACCTGCCCCCCAGAACCATGAGATAATAAATTCCTGCTATTTTAATTCAGAAAGTGTGCATGGCCAAGTTAGGTCACTCTGTTCTTGGCAAGAGATTACTAAAGCTTGTACCTTCTGTCTGCCTAAATTTATTTACACATTGAACGATTCCCTTTTACTTTCCACCTCTCTCCTCCAGCCTCTGGTAGCCACAATGAAAATTCAAATGTTAATCCCATGCAGAAACACAAACACACACCCAAAATGTTTACTCAAATTTTAGACAAAGGTTTGGTACCCTGTGTCTAAGCCAGATTGATACATAAAATTGGCCATTCCAAGTATGTTAGAGGTGATTTTAGTAAGATCCCAGAAAGAAGAGAGATGTAGGGAAAGCTTGTATAATTTCAAAGAATACACTTATATCATTGTGAACAGAATATTTTATATCTATGAATGTTAAAGATGCTTCTGCTGATGTCTCACATGGAAATGATGAACATGTTAGTGAAAATATAAAGATGAAAATATTATTCTATTTTGATCAGTACATAATATATAGATTTGTTGAAATAACACATTGTACCTCATAAATGTGTACAATTATTGTGTTAATCACAAATTGCTAAATATTTAAGGAGAAGAAAATGCTGAATATCCTGATTTTATTATTATAAACTATATACATTTATTGGATTATAACACTGTAGTCCATAAATATGTACAATTACAATCTTAATAAAAGAACAATGATAAAGAGTAGATCCCAGGCTGAGGCTGTGGCTCAGTGGCAGTGTGCTCACCTAGAATGTGTGAGGCACTGGGTTCGATCATCAGCACCACAAATAAATAAATAAAATAAAGGTATATA
>NW_026000272.1:7199743-7281686 GCF_001458135.2 Marmota marmota marmota
ATATATATATATATATACATAGAGAGAGAGAGAGAGAGAGAGAGAGAGAGAGAGAAGATCCCACCACCCTGAAAAATAAGAGAGAGAGAGAGAGAGAGGATTCATTTTATAAACTGGCAAACAGCTTGGCTGAGATGTGTTCTACTATTTTGTAGAAAATAGAATTTGTAAGAGATCACCTTGGATGATATTTAGCTGAGCAGATTTATATGCAGTGTTTTAAAGGAGCAGCTACAATTCTTGAGTATTTGGGGGGTGCTATGCCATATACTGGCTTCACATTGGCCTTTCTTCTGGAGATACTTAACTTTCTCTGGGCAGCTAAGCCAGCTTCTACTTGTGTATCTGCTCCCCAACTTCTAAAATTGCACACTGTTTCTTATCACCTGTCATTTTTTCTTTATTTCTTTGATCTTACACATTTATGCATTTAAATATTTGTCATTTTAGTAAATTTAAACTGGGAACAGAAGTTAATGATATGTGGATTGAATTTACCATGTTGTATTAAATGAACATCCTTGATTGACTGTTATAGATATTAGAAACTCTTCATTCTCACAGGATGAATGTTCTTTCTGTTGCTGAATAGCTGTTGTGATATATATTTGATGTAAAACTTTGAAATGAAGTAAAACATTCATTTGATTATTCCAGTACTTTCATCTATATGCTTTAATTTAAAACTAATCTGCTTTAATTGACTATATGTTGGATCTTTCTCATCTTTACAAGAAAAAATATGAATTCAGAATTATTTTCTTTTTTAAAGTAAATTGTTATTTAGTATGTGTAAAACATAGAAAACAGCTAGTAAATGGCATAACTAGAATTTCGACACAAATATGACTATAAATTTTGCAATAGGGTTTGTCCCTATTATAAATCTGCCTGTAAATTTTGTTAATTATTAAGATTTTAATAAATCAAATGTATTTCATATATTGTACATTTGCTACTGTGGATGGCTCCAATTAAATGATAATGAGTCTTGGAATGTGCTTTACATTTCTGTGTCTGTGACTTTTAGGCTTAAAGAAATATTCATTTAAGAATGATTCCTGAATGATTTCTTTCCTCTATATCCTATAGCACTTCACCACTTAGAAGGTCTGCAAAGAAACAATGTTGGGGAGTGAAATAGGAGGTGAATGAGATTATATAATTTGGTCATATATGTCATAATTCCTCATTGTTCCTATAGTTTCAGAGAGAAGTAACAAAGGAGAAGACATGTAGGCTTGTAAAAAATGCAAGGTGGCAATTTTAATGCAACAGTATAATCTTCCATAGGTATTTAGCCTGAGGAAGTGAAGACTAAGGGTAGACATCTTAGTTTTCTTGAAATATTTGACTACCTGTCATGTGTAAGTGGGAATAGATTTTTTTTTCCTGTAGAACCAGAGGGCATAACTCGCATTAAGGGGTGAAAGTTACAGGGTAGAAAGTTTTACTCAATATAGGGAATAACGTTGTAAAGTGTATAGCCTTGAAACATGTTGCTGCATGAAGTCACAGGAAGTGTTCATTCCCTGCTGTGGAGGAGATACCTGCAGGATGGGAAAGCAGAAGTAGAATTCAATATGATCTAGACTCATTCTACCATCATGTGAATCTTTTTCTTTCTGTTCGTTCATCCTTCCTTCCTTCCTTTCTTTTTCTTTGTTTCTTTCATTCAAACGATTATCTAATTTTCCAAAAGACAAGATTGACAGAAAAGAATGTTAAGGGTGAAAAAGAATAATATGTGTGTGTGTGTGTGTGTGTGTGTGTGTGTGTGTTGTATTTGTAACCTATTGACTGTACGTTGAATACATGAGCATTTTTTCTATCACTTTGTGTTTATAGTTATCAAAAGCATATTAACAGATTTTACACTGTGCTATATTAACAGTATTACAGAAGCAGTTTTTCATAGCAAATAAATAGATAAAATTCTCAGATAAGATATACCTTAGTTTAAATTCTAACTTTCTCACTTCTAGCCTTGCAATCTTGGGAAAGTAGTTGAACTTTCATAAACCTTCATTTCCCTGCTATGGAATTTGGATAATAAGATATTTATTCTAGGGTTATCATAAAATTAAATGACATGTCATTAATCATATTTAAATTTGCCTACTATATAGTCAGTAATCTAAATACTTGTTTCATACAGTTACTTACATAAGTTTACATTGTTTGTACAAACTTCAGCTCTATTGATAGAGTATTAATGTCAGCATTCAAGTTTCTATATATATGGTGTCTATATAATACAAATACTTATCTGACTGTAGAGAGTTCAACAATATGAATTTTTCTTTAGAACTTATTTTCCTCATTCTATCTCTCTCAATAAAAAATGAATATGAAAAAAATGTCACATCACTTGAAAACACTACTAAACCTGTGGCATTTTCCTTCAAAATAACCCATTAATTTATTTTAAAATGTTGACTTTGAAAGTACTTAGTTTTCACTATTTGATGACTAGTTTTCTGTTGTTTTACTGTTGTTTTCCTAAAGAAGAACAATTTGAGTACTAAAAACCCTCAGAGGTTTTTAATAATTATGTTAAAAAAATAAAAAATTACATAATCTGCTATGACTTTTTAGAGTCCTAAATAATTTTAGGTTTTCTTCCTTACATTTCTATGGGAAAAAAGTGTAGACTGCTGCTTTACTTCAGAATTAAAAATAGAACTTCAGAGTAATCAAATTTTGTAGCTCTAATTGTGATATTAATTGAATGCTTTAGAATTCCGTTTGTGTAAATGATAATAATATATATGTACATACCAGAAAAATTTCATGTGTGTGTACAGGTGTTTATATTTGTTTATGGTTTCAGTCATTGTCATGATAAACATGTGACGTATGCACATTTTTACACTGTTCATTCCTGAATATTGATGAAAGGCATGTATGTGAATGCTTGTACATGTGTGAATGTGACTATACTCATACTTTTCATTTGTACAGATGATGAAATTTGGGGATGTATGTGTGCTTTTAGAACCCATACTTGGCTAAATGATGGAGCAATATTTATTTACATTTTGATATTCCATTATTTGTGATTGAGTCACCTAGTTGTCCATATAAATCACGAATTAGATTATCAGGTTAATGTGACTAAAATATCAGTGTAAATATTTTCAATTTGGTGATTTTTTTCTTGTCCCCTTTGATGCTTGTTTACATTTTATTTTTGTATTAAAATAAAATAGTATTATACACATATTTAAAATAATAATGATTAAAATGAAAATTAAATATTTAAGAATAAAAAGTACACATAGATAAATGTTAATATATTTGATTCCAAATGTATGCACATGTGTGTGAATATGTAGCAAAAGGAAGAAAATATCTATAGAAAGTTGAATGCAAATGAGATTGAGATACCAGTGAGATAAAAATTTTATAATCATGAATGTTAGAAAGACCACTTGTCCCTAATTGTTCCTAGTGATCCTGAGCAGGTTTTTACACTTTTAAAAGAATGATTAAAGGTGTTGAAAATTAATTTATTTGATTGTAAAATGACAGCTGATATATGGCTGCAGATATCCAGATACTTCATACAACATGTTATCATGAGTTTTACTTTATACTTCAATAATTTTGAGATGTGATTGTCATAACCACACAATAATGGATCACAAGAATAGATTAGAATATGTTTATGGGTCACTTTATTGAACATGTACATTGCTTTCTATTTTCACATATTAAGCAGTGAAGATAAATGCACTGAGTTTTTATTGTATCCACTAATTTTTAAAAATTATATTTATGGAACTGTAAAGTATATAAACATTTTAAATATTCTTACTGCCACCTTACATTCCATAAAATATTCTCTCACTAGAAAGATAATAAGAACATTTTTGATATCTTTGAACCCCGTAAGATGACAATACTGCGTAAAAACACCTACAACAACATATAGACTTTAAAATAAAATGATTTTGTATAAAATAATGAAAATATTGAGTAAAATAAAATAACTTATGTAGAACTTAAAATAATTAGAATCTATGAGAAAGAACCAAATTAATAGCATAGAAATTTTTGTTAAAAAAAACTCTCACACCATATAGAATGTTTTTAAGAGGAAGCAGGATCCAGCAAAAGACAAATATGTTATTGGAGGAATATCAACATAGAACACAGGGAAAATATTTTTTTAAAAAACTAAACACTATATGAGAAAAATGTGAGTACTTTAAAAATTTTCAAGTTAAGTTTATTTGTAGTTACTGAGGGAAAAAAGGGAGAAAAAAATAGAGCTAGATTAAATACCAGAAGATTTGATATTGAAAAATAATTGAAGACTTCAACTCTCAAGTTGACGAATCCCAGTAAACCCCAACCTGAATAAATATGAAAGAAAATGTACCTATGCAATTAATCAACTTCTGAAAGCCAAAGCAAAAAGAAAATTCTTAAAATGTAGCCAAAAAACAAGAAGATATGCAAATTTATCTCCAAATGAGCACGGGTTATACTACAGCTAGAATTCTCTAAACGAAACAGAAGTTAAAGTTAAAATGTGAAATAAAATAAAAACCCAACCAATAAACAGAAAGACTAACCAGCCTATGATGTTATATCAATGAAATTATCTTTGAAAATTGAAGATTAAAGAAGTCATCTTCAAATAAAATATTTTTGAGAGAACTCATCAGCAGAATAACTACTATAGAGAAAATACTTAAATGAATTCTTCAAGGTAAAATTAGGGATACAGCATGGGAAGCATTCCATATGAAAAAATTGAAAAAAAATCAGAAGTGTTAATATACAGGTGACTATAAAATAGTATTGTTAACATAAAAATAATGTGTTGAAAGTTATATAATAAACATATATGTAAATGTATGGAAAAAATCAAAGAAAGCATGACAATGCAATGAAAGAGTTATAAATATTTGTAAGATTCTTGACTTTTTATAGAAACAGTAAAAGTACTAAAAAGGGGTAGATTTTAATAAGCTATAGTGTGTACTATAACCTAAGTTTGTATTAATAAAGAATTAATAATAGGATGCATAATGAAAACAATATTTAAGGTAAAAGTTTTATAAGAATGTATGATTACTGGGTGTGGTGTGGCATATGTATAATCACAGTGGCCCAAGAGGCTGAGGCAGGAGGATCAAGAGTTCAAAGCCAGTCTCAGCAACTTAGAGAGGCCCTAAACAACTCAGCAAGACCCTGTCTGAAAATAAAATATAAAAAATGCTGGGAATGTGGCTCAATGTTTAAGTGACCCTGGGTTCAATCCCCATACCAAAGTAAAAAAATAAATAAATAAAAAGGAATGTAATGTATCATTGATTGAAAAAAAATAAATTTGTGAAAAGCAGATGGGAAATAAGAAAATAAGTAGGAAAATGTTTGACTTGAATCTCCCTATACCAGTAATTGATTTAAATGTAGGAATTTAAGAAGACACACAGCACTGGACTGTCCAAAATATATAGAGATAAAGCATCTGGGGATCACAAAAAACAGTCGAAAAATTCATTGATAAATTTATGAAGGTCATCACAAATGAAAATCTCTTGCAAAAGCAGTCTACAAAACCTATGAAACATCTCAGTTTGGGTGGTATTATCCCAGAAAGACACTATCAAAAGCTGTTGAGACAGCTGCTTCAGGAATTAAAGATGGCAAGGAGAGAATAACTGTGCTGGGATGTGCTAATATGGAAGGCACATGTAACTGCAAACTTGCTGTGATAGGCAGAATCTTTTGCCCTTGCTATTTCAAAGAAATAAATTTCTTACCAGTTCATTATTACACTAACAAAAATGGCATGGATCACTAGAGATGTCTTTTCTGGTTGGTTTAAAAAATGTTTTGTGGGCTGGGGATGTGGCTCAAGCGGTAGCACGCTCACCTGGCATGCGTGCGGCCTGGGTTCAATCCTCAGCACCACATACAAACAAAGATACTGTGTCTGCCGATAACTAATTATATATATATATATATATATATATATATATATATATATNATATATATATCGTTCTCTCTCTCTCTCTCTCGAAAAAAAAAATGTTTTGTGACGGAGGCTCATACTCATTGCCAGAAAACTGGATTTTTTTTTTATTTATATATGACAGCAGAATGCATTACAATTCTTTGCTGGGAGCCATTAGCCAAGTAGGTATGACAATTTCCTTGCCAGCGTACCCCATGTTGCTTAGTGGAAGGACTCGTGGAAATAGGACATTTTGCAGTGACATTGCATGTAGGTGACCTTGCTCAAGGACCAGGGCAGATCCGGGTTTAGGGTGTTCCCGGTTTAGGATAATCCAGGTTTAGGGTGTTCCCGGTTTAGGACATTCCAGGTTTAAGGTTATTCCTGCTGGGAATAGGGCGTATCCTGCTGCCTGAGTTCCCCTTGAGTTCTCACGGGATTTAGACAGTATTTTTTGGGAAACAGAAGCCCAGTGGGGGTGAATTTGGGCAGAGAACGTGGATTTCCCCAGAACGTGATTGTAGATGGCTGGTGTGAGTTCGGGAATAAAGAGTTGCTGTTTGAATCTACAAGCTGTGTGATGGCTCGTGATTTTGTGCCCAACCAGACTGCGGCAATTCTTATTACACATATACAGCATAATTTTTCGTATCTCTGGTTGTATATAGTATATTCACACCAATCTGTGTCTTCATTCCTGTATTTTGGATAATAATGATCATCACATTCTACCATTATTAATAACCCCATACCCCTTCCTTTCTCCTCCAACATTTCTTCCCTATCTAGAGTTCGTCTATTCCTCCCATGCTCCCTCTCCCTATTCCACTATGAATCAGCCTCCTTATATCAAAGAAAACATTTACCATTTGTTTTTTTTGTTTGTTTGTTTGTTTGTTTTGGATTGTCTAACTTCACTTAGCATTTTCTTCTCTAACTCCATCCATTTACCTGCAGATGCCATGATTTTATTCTCTTTTTGTTGCTGAGTAATACTCCATTGTGTATATATGCCACATTTTTTTCATAGTTTCTTAGTTAACAATATACTAATTCTAGAATGAATATGACTTTGACTAAAGCTTTGACTATTGACCATATTTTAGTAAAAAACCTTTGGTTTATAATCCTCTAGAAACAATTTAGTATCAGGTTTTAAGGAACATATGATGCTTAAATTGAGAGATGAGTTCTGAGTAATGAAAGCCAAACACAATACACACACACACACACACAAACACACACACACACACACATATGGGTATATTTTATGCAGGTTTTGATCAGTGGCTGATTTTTATGATTCAAATACCTTCTGAGCTATGAAATGTAAGAAAACTACAATTTTCCACTATCAGACCAAGACGGCATTAGGAATAAGATTTCTGTGATGAAAAATGTCTGCCTTCATTTTTATTTTATGTGACTTTATTGGGGTTTAATAACTTCCAAAATAAAACTGGGTACCATAACTAAGTGCTTTCAATAGGCACTATAAGATGATATCCTAGACAAATTTGCAGGACTTGCTATTAAAAGTGTAGAAAAATTGTGTGTATGTTTGTGTGTGTGTTGGTGTGTATTGGTGTGTGTGTGTATAAATAAATATTTGTTTTATCTTTTATTTTGAAACCATTGCTAGTTCTAGGACACTTTGAGACCAGTGACATATTTTCCTTGAAAGTTTAATAATTTTTTACAAATTGCTTTTTTTGCACAAAGTTTGATGTTTGAATTACAAAACAGCATTAAAAATAGTCCTAATAATACCATGAATAACGACTTTTAAAAATATATATTGCTGTAATAATTATTTTGGGAGGGCAAAATTGCAGTTCCCTTAAATCTATGCAACATGTTTTAGTGTTACTAATGAAGAATATGATAAACTTAAGGAATAAATATATGGTAATAATGTGTTTATATAAAATACAATAATAATAAAATAAATATACAAAGATGAGAAAATTAAGAAAATGAATGATGTGTGTCCATATATATTTGAAAAAAATATTATAATTAGTTGATTTGTTAGGGGAAAACATGATTATTATGATTATTACATTTAGTAGGATAATTTTAGTGATGGTGGGGCATACCATTAGGAATATCATTACTATTCATTCCAGGAAATGATTGAAGTCTTTTAATAATTTTGAGATATTTTTCCTTTATTCCAAAACATTATTTTGTCATAAATGCTATTCTATTTTCATATAAACAATTATAGTTAGATTTTTTCATGTTATTCAGAAAGCATTCTTCTGGACTCAAAATTGATTATAAAATAATAATAAAACAATAAATTAGAACTAGATTAGACCTGGCCATATCTATAAATGTGCCTGTGATGTAAATTTTTTAACATTAGACACCACAAAGATATCTTGCTATTACATGCACATTCCTTTCAAAACCAGAACTTTCCCTTTATATTCTCAGATGGATGTTAGGTATAGCATAAGAATATTGTATATGGTTACACTAATAGTATTGTAGGGCTAGCAGGCAATTACAATTATCTATGTTTGTGGTAATAATTTCTAAAACTTGAACATGTTCTTATCCTTAGCTTCTAGAATATTGTAGTTTTTGCTACTCCAAAGATGTCTAATCTTCCTAAGTAATGTCATCACTTTCCTATCTTAACATAGTCACATAAAATATAAACACACACTTAAATATTACACATAAATTCAGTGAGAGAGACAATTTGCTCCCTCTACATAAAAGTTGTAGCCTTTAAAAATTAGTATTAATTGATTTCTCCCCAAATCTACATTATATGTGACCTATGTATTTCTGAATATAGGTATAGTGGAAGTAAGTGTAATTTCTCTTAAAAAGGAATCTGACATATTAACATGGTTATTCTAGTGACCTGATCCTTTGTGTTCCTTATTTTTTCTAGTTCCATACATGTACTTTTGGATTTATTGATTTTTTTTTTTGCTTTGCTTTGACATTTTGACATCTGCTTTGTATTGACATTATCCTTATCATCAATTAATAGTTAAAAATTGAGATATTGAAATCAAGTTTTTATTAACAGGTGTGCCCAGTTATCAAAGAACATAGCTTAGAAGTTTAAAAAAATATAATTCATTGATTTATTGCTCTGGCATCATATAGGTAACCACCTGAAATAATCCAATTGTTCTGGCACAATATAAAATGAATAAAGAAAAAAATTAAGGAGAAATATCAGGAATTCTGGATTTAAGTTACTGAACCTTCACACCCTTTATTGCTGTATCAAAAACTAATCTTCAGTTACAAAACATGTATATTATCTGAATTAAGTTTTCAATTCAGTTTTCAATCTTTTTTATTCTAATTCAAAGTTAGGGAAATTTTACTTTTGAAACATATTTTTTTCTTATTTGATAAGCAATACATAATTACTGCATATTTTAGAATTAAAAAGTACAAACGAAATTATTCATACACTCTGTACCTCAGATTTTTGGTAAATTTTCTTCTAGGGAACAGCAGCATCAGCAGCAAAGTAAGCAGGCAGTCATATACATCTGTGTGTGTGTGTGTGTGTGTGTGTGTAGGCACATGTGTCTGTGTGTATCTGTGTTTATGTACACAAATACAAATTGAATGTCTCTTATTGAAAATACTTGAAACCAGAAATATTTCAAATATCATATTTGTTTGTATTTTTAAAAATCTCCATAGACTTTTCCAGTTAAACACCCCTAATTTAAAAACCCAATTTAAAAATGCAATAAAATCCCAATTTTTTGACCAAATAATGTTGTTGCTCAAATTTTCACACTTTTGGAAATGATGCTTAAAAATATTTTTTTTTAATTTCAGAGCATTTCAAATTTTGAATTGGGATGCTCAAACCTATATGGAGAATGATTCAAAATAATTCTGTGATGATTTTATATGTATTCATATAATACTTCATTGTGAATTCTTTTGGCCTATTCAAACATTCTGAAAAAAAGTCAATGTCTGCCTCATTTGTTTAAAAGAAATTATTCTGTTAGTTCCCTGTTGGAAAATATTTTAATGTATTTAAGTGTTTACTCTGACAAGAAATTAACATAATATTCATAAATCTATGTTAAAAAGATCTGAACATATTCCTGGAAGTGGGATAACCATAAAAATGGTCTGGATATTTTTAAATCTCTTGATATTTACTGAAAAATTAGTTTCCAGAAAGGTTGAGATAATTACTCCCACCAGTGATAATGAGTCTAGAAAATATTCACTTTGTAATTCTAAGCAGAAAAATCATCTTTCCCTTTAAGAGTATATAAAATGCAAATTATATCACCTTTAATTATTAACAATGAATTGATAAATTCCCTTTAATACCCATGTAATATATTCAGATATTTTCATATGGAACCTCTATGCTTTTGAGTTAGATGGGCCCTATGTCTGGAATGCCATGTCACCTAACAATAGCCTTGGAATAATGACTCATCTTTCAAGTCTACCTTTAAGAGTAAATTTATCTGTGAAGACTTTCTGAACAGTCCTCCCAAGTTCCCAAGAGAAGTTAGCTCTGAACTCCCTTTAGCCCTCAAGTGTACCCTGGCAGACATAAAACTTTATTGAAAGAATTTGTTTTGTGATGACAAATCTTTTGAAGTAAAATATTATGTTCATGTGCTTTGATTTAACACATTGTCTCAAATATTGTTTATTTATTGAATAAATGAGTGAATAAATATATGAATGAATAAATAACTCCAAATTCAGCTGATAAGGTAGCCAGTACTGTCATTTATATCACAATCACCTCAAAAGAAATATGGATATTAGTTTTAAAAATTGTGATGTGGGTTTATTAGTAATATGAACATTCATTTGGTTTGAATATGTGCTATTTACCCCAAATTCCTGTGTTAATGAAGGAAAAGTTCAGAGGTGAAATGATTAGATTAAGAGCTGCAACTGATTACTACACTTGCTATATTAATAATTTGAGTGGACTAATTGGGTAGAAAATGTAGGCAGGTGGGGCTTGGCTATAACTAGGTCCCTGGTGGGGTTTATAATTTGTCCCTGTTGCCTCACTCTTGCTCTGCTTCCTGACTACCTTGAGCTAAGCAGATTTCCTTTGCATACCCTTCTATCATGATGCTCTGCCTCACTTCCAACCCAGAGCCATGGAGATTGCCAACCATGGATTGGATCTCTGAAAATGTAAGCCCAAATTATATTTCCCTTCTTTAAGTTGTTGTTGTCAAGTGTTTAAGTCCCATCAACAAAGAACTGACTAACAGAATTGGAATGTTAAAGAAAAAAAACAGCATATTTAATTGCTTTCTTAGTAATATGTCAGACATTTCATTATGATGCCAATGATATCAAATCAGGCTCTAATATATAGAATATATGTCAGAATACAGAATATAGAAACTAGATATATTACAAAGCTTTACATGTTTTGCTGATTTACAATGGCTCAAAATCAATAAATGAGTTCTTCAGAAAGTTAAACATGAAATTAGCATAAGACCCTGCAATTCCCCTACCAGAATACATTCTGCCAAATAAAATCAGGTGTTCAAAGATGTCCTTTATACACATATTCATAGCAGCAGCATTAACTATATCCCAAAGGTTAAAAAAGCACAAATATCTATCAACTTGTAAATAGATAACAAAATATGCTATATTCACATAATATGGGATTTCTCAATAGTCATGAAAAGGTATAAAATAATAATACATGATACATATCACAAATGGATCTTAGAAATATTGTGGTAAATGAAAAAATCCATGCACAAGAGGTCATTTATTGTATAGTTTCATTTATGTGAAGTATCTAGAATAGTTTAAATCTATTAAGAGAATCAGAAACTACATTAGTAGTTGTCAGAAGTTGAGAGAAATGACTGTTTATGGATACAGAGTCTATTCTGATGTTTTGAAAATCTCTCAAGCCTAGAGGTAGTGTTATATAGAGTATTGAAAGTACACACAATGCCACTAATTGTGTATTTTTAAATTGCTATTTTTAATATAGATTTTGCCTTAACAGAGGTAGTTGTGGGATGAGGATCATAGAATTTAAAGATATACTTAATATTAACTCAGAAGAGGTTAATTGATGGTATTTTATCTTTATTTACTTTAATAAATTCATGCTTCACCTAATCTTTAAAATTTATGATAAATGGTATAAAAACTCATTAAATGCAATATTCTTCCAAGGTTAAAAGAGATATATGTATCTTTGTTTCAGTGGTAGCTTCTGCACTGAAAATAAATGTTCTTATGGCTTCATTGTCAAGGTGTTTATGTTAATTAAGTAAGGATGTTTCTCTCTGAGAATCATACAGCACCTTTTTAAAAAGTCAAAATTAATTACATATATCACTATTACAAAAGATATAACCTATTTACCCTACAATTTGAGTTGTTGGCTCCATATTATAAATAAACATAATATTATTGCTTAATACTTCGTAGAGCATGAGAAGAACACTTTGTATAATAATGAAAATACACATAAGATGGTTTCAACCTATAATAGGGACACTGTTAGAAAAGGATATTGAAGTGTATTTTCAAAGCTAGTCTTCAGTGGCACTAACTTTTTTTTTTGCAGTAGTTGTGAGAATGTTTGCATAAAGGAGTTGGTCAATGCTTTTGCTGAAGTAGAAGGATCTATGTTTTTACCTGGAATTCATTCAACCATTTCTCTTAAAGTAAAGGCCCCTGCTTGTCTTCTCCCATTGCTCTCCACATTCTTATTAGAGTCCTCAGAGCATTGCTTCAAAACTAAATCAAATCACATCACTTTATCTATCCTCAAAATCCTTGAGACTTGTCATTTCTTATGGAAGAAAGCCTAAAACTCTTATAATGGCTTTCCAGGGCCTTTTTTTCTTGACCTCCTCTGTTGAGGGCCACAGCCGAGTCAGGATGACGCATAGCATTTTTGCCAGAAGTAGTGGTTGAGAGGTGATGCCAGCGAGCCATTAAGATGATGACTTTTGAGTTCTCGTTGAGTTCCGGTTGAGCTCTCCCAGGGATTCCTGAAGAGTTCGCATTGGTTGGGGAGGTGCCAGAGGGGGGATTTCCGGTTGGTGGTTCCTGGAGGAGCCCTGTGGCATTCGGGAGAGTTCCCTGGGAGTGTGTGTGGAGTGTGCTGGTGGAGTTCAGAAATAAAGTTTGTTCCTGCTTGAGTGGCTTGTGATTTGTGCCTAGCCAGACTGCAGCACTCCTCTTCATTCTGCTCATGGCATCCTAGGCACATTGGCCTCTATGCCATTGTTTGCCTACACTAAACAGGCTCCCAACTCATGGTCTTTATACTTGCTATTTTTACTGCCTAGAATGTTCTTTTCTGGATGTACTCATAACTCAGTTCCTTAATTTTTTCAAGTCTCTGATCACATGTCACCTTATTATAGATGTGTCCCCTAACAATGCTGTTTAAAATAGCAAATATCTTAGCTCTTCAAATCATTTATTGTTTTCTCCATAATACTCGCCACTATCTGACATGCTACATATCTCTTTTTTTTGCATTTATGATCTGCTTTCCTAATCTAGAATGTAAGCTCCCTGCAGAAATGGAATTTTTGTCTATTTTGTTTACTACTGTATTCCCAACACCTAGAAAAACACTTGTGTTTGGTAGGCACTCCATAACTACTGCTTGAAATAATGAATACATTCTGCCTGGTACATGATTCAATGTAAACTGTTAAATATAAAGGCCCTAAAATTTCATTAAACCATATTACATTGGCTATCAGCAGATGTCGGTATCATCCTCTTGCCCATAAAAACTGAGAGCACTACTCAAGTTGTGGTTAACAAACTACTGACTCTGTTTCCTTGTTATTCTTCAACATCCTTGTTAAAAGACATAGGGTTTTCAGTCCTGGCAACAAATAGTAGATTTGGAAAGGGTAAAAATGAATGATATATGAGAATATCAAGTTAAAATTCCATTAAGTCTGAAAGAGAAGAATGCAGCTCATAGAGATAGTGAGTTTGTGCTTTGGGGGTCTGAATGTTTAATGATACTGACCAATATTTATATATTGAAATAATAACCAAATTTTTAAACTTTCTTGTCCAGTGTTCTTTTTTAAAATATCATGAAAAATTGTGTATCTTTCCTAGGAGAGAACTCCTCTGTGTGGCTTTTTAAAAGACACTTAGCTTGTTTATGCTTATTAATCCTTTTATAATGCTATAAGTTTTCTATTTTTTTCTAGTGTCTTGAGATGAATATTCATCCTTAGTTTTCTTTCAAAAATAACAGAGTTCAGAATGATTCATTTTCCTTGAAGAACAATTTTGGTCACATTTCATAGATTTTTATATGCAGTATTCTAGTTATTGTCATTTTATTAATATTTTCTAATATAAGTTTTTAATGTCCCTATTTTTCTAGAAAATTACTTAGAAAGGTCTGTTACTATTGTGTTTATTTTCAGAATTGGAAATGTTGTGTCTCTAATTATGTGAATAGTTTATAATTTGGCAAAGTATCCTGAAGCACCATTTCTACATGCTAACTTATAGATTCTCTATTTCCAATCATAATCATATACACATATATATGTATATATTTGTGTAAACCATACACCAAATAATTTTATATGCTGACCATGGCCTGAAACTGTAGTAAGTTCCAATGATGAATACAGATATAACAGATTTTGCATCAAGATTTAAGGAGCTCACAGTACTGGGTTAGGGACATGTAAGAAAATAAACGAGGAAAATAATGGTGAACATATTGTGTTTTTACGTAATAAATGAGTGGGTTTACAACCCAGGGACAGTCTTTACCACTTGGAGATATTACAAAAACTCTTCATAGAGATAACAGGTGAGAAGGATCATGAGAGAAACATAGATATTTGCCTTGTAGAAACAATCCAAATGAACTGATTTCACTAAGGTTTCCACAGACAATCTAACTGAAAATTGAATGGACATCTCAGATTACTCTTACTTTGGGAGGCACATGATAATATTTTGCCTATATATACTCCCATTGTTATCTTGGCTAGGATTATTTGTTTGTATTTATCTCTGGTACTAGATTATAAACATGTGAGATCAAGGGATATTTTGTCTTATTAATTTTTGTAGCCATACTGCTTAGATCAGTGCTTAGTATATAATAGACAATAAAAGTATTTTTTTTTCTTTTTATCTATGTGTGTGAATCTAACTATACCTGAAATTATCCAGATATTTAGGCCTCTGATGTAGATTTATGGTTGGCATGTTGCTATATTTTGGCTAACTCTATGAAATTGTCATCATCATGTTGTATAGTAATTCTGATTACTCTATGTCCTGAATTGTTATATGTATTACTTTGTGATAAAATCTTCACAAATACACTGGTATCTTAGTTCATTTGGGCTTCTAAAAAGCTAGATGAAGTGATTTATGAACAATGAGGATTTATTTCTCATGGTTCTGGAGTATTGGAAAACCAAGATCAAGGATCTAGAAGATTCAGTGTCTAGTGGGGGCTAGTTCCTGGTTTATACACAAGTTTTTTCATTGTTTTCTCATATGTGTATTATGAATTTTTCTGCCATTTCCAACAATGATGACATGGCTGGGACCAGTATTGATTTTTCTATAAGTAGTTATCATTGCCTTTGTTCTGATTCATGGTAGTATGTAATCTTGTTCATGATATTAAACAGGATGCCAAGAATCTGAGGAAAAAGGAAAACTTTAATTTCTTAAAGTTCAGTTAGTGTGTTGACCAATATAGTCTCTTTGTTAGTTTGTAATTTTCATAGAAGTGATTAGCCTTCAGTAACATTGTAGAGCATAAACCTACCACTTTTGCTTAGATTTTGTAGCTTTAGGATCAAATTTAGAAAGAAAGACTCATGAAATATATCTGAATACAAATATATGACCAAATCATAATCATGCCAGCCTTCATATATACATATCAGTATATTTTTATGTATATGTATATTTTTCAGTTAATGCAGTGTCTCAAGGAGTGTACATTTTGGTATGTCAAGGCTGCAATTTTTTTAGTTTTTCTTTTTTTTAGTTGTAGTTGGACATAATACATTTATTTTATTTATTTATTTTTTATGTGGTACTGAGGATCGAATGCAGTGCCTCACACGTGCTAGGCAGGCACTCTACCCCTGAGCCACAACCCCAGCCCCAAGGTTGCAATTTTTAATTTTATTTCAGAACACACTCCTATTAGATATAACACACACACACACACACACACACATGCATATACATACACACAGACACACACATACACATTTTTTGCAGTGTTAGAGATAGAACCCAAGTTCTTGTGCATGCTAGACAAGTGCTGTACCACTAAGTCACACACTCAGTCCTTGGAAATACATTTTTAAATATATTTTTATTAGACTGTAATATCTATTCAGGAAAGTATAAAAATCCTAAATGTAAAGTTAGAACAATTTTCTTAAAGAAAATAGAAATGTAAAAAGGCAGAAATAAGATCATAAAACAAAATTACCAATAACTAAAATTATTCTCATGCCACTAACTGCCTATTATCCCAATTTATGGCATCACATGTTAGGGTCAGAATTTCTGTGTCCATCCAAAATTTATATATTGAAATCTTAACTCCTATTATGAAAGTATTAGAAGATGGGACTTTTGTGATATTATTGAATAATGAGGGTGGAGCTCTCTCATGAACAGTGTTATAGTCTGCATGTTGATGTCCCTGCAAAATTCATATTTTGCAATCAAATATTCAATATAGTAGTATTAAAGGGAGGATTTGGGGGGGAAGTGATTATGTTATAAAGTCTTTGCCTCCATGAACAGGATTCATTCCTTTATAAAAGAGGTTGAAGAGAACATCTTAGTTCCTTTACCATTTCTATTATATAAGGACCCAAAACAAATGTGACAT
Organism: Marmota marmota marmota; assembly: GCF_001458135.2. Lineage (NCBI taxonomy): Eukaryota > Metazoa > Chordata > Mammalia > Rodentia > Sciuridae > Marmota > Marmota marmota. The sequence continues at coordinate 7,216,622 of NW_026000272.1, forward strand.
CTGTGTAGAATAGGTCCTTAATAATCACAAAATCTATTCACACCTTGATTTTTCACTTCCCAGCCTCCAAAACTGAGATATAAATCATCATTTCCCCTGATTCTCAGGAACTGTGGGTCTAGAATGACCCATACTACAGGCTTTACTGTTCTTCCATCTTGCAGATAATTGAACCTGGGACTTTTCAGCTTACATACTTTCATGAACCATTCTCTTTCTATATATTTACATATATCCTATTGTTACTCCTACTCTGGAGAACTCTGACTAGTATAAGTAATACTGAATATCATTTTATTTGCATAATTACAATTTGTAGATCCTCTTCAGCACAATGTCTGTTCATGTCATTTGACCATTTTCCAATTTGATTTTCACTTTTTATACTTTGGGTTTTGAGAGTACATTATATATTCTGGATAGCACTCATTTGTTGAATATGTGGTTTACAGATATTCTCTCCCATTCTCTATAGCTTATTGTCTTTTCCACTTAGCAGGTTATCTTCCAGAGCACAACTTTTAGATTTTGATGAAATATAAGTTATAGGTTTCATCATTTTTGCTAATTCCCTAATATGGCTTTCTGCAATTTGTTTCATCGTGTTAAAAAAGCTTATTTTTTAAAACTTATAACACTCTAATAAAATTGTTCATGTTTTATTTCTATTATTCTCTTACTTTGTCTTTCTTTTTCTTCCAAATATAAGATCTAGAATACATTAGCTCTGTTTTTATTTTTTTCCTCTTGCTTTTGGTTTTGTGGTCCCAACTCTTAGTACAAGCAAGTATTTGGAAAAGAAAAGGCATTAATTAATTATGAAAAATGTGAAAAGTTCCATCCAATATTGCTTTCCTGCACACATGGCTTCCAGTTTCTTCTGGTGAGCAAAAAGTATATGAAGCCTATTCACTTTAATCTGAGTATGGACCAATTTAAGAATTTCATTGTACATTTTGTAAGGCTTGATTGACTTTTGGTTTAACACTTTGTGATTCCAAAGTTTAGACTTTCATCTAAAGTCTGACAGTGCCTCTATCTTTTGCCCAAGATCCTGGTAAGATAACTGAGATATTTTCCCCTGGCTGGTCCTGAGCTTTCTTTTTTCATCTTCTCAACAGAAATAAACTGTAGAAAAATTTATCATTTTGGAGATGACCTTAACTTAGCTTTACAGGCCCCTGCTATATGTAGTTTCAGAATTTGGTAATTTTCTTGATGATAAAATCATATGCATTCAAGGCTCATTTTTCTACTGTGCCCTTCAGACTGAAGCTTTGAGGTTTCCAATTTTCTCTCTAAGGTTGGTGATAAACTTTTATTTTATATCTGTTTGTCAACAACAACTCTCTTCCCTCTACTGAAGCAAATACTGTATTTTAAGCCTCTTGCCTTAGGATATTAATGGCAAATCTTCCTGAGGGGTGGGCAAAATCATTACTGATTATCATCTCATCTCTTTGGTATTCCTGTGTCCAGAATCTTGACCCTATAGTCCTTGACTTTTAAGTAGTTGTCTAATACTTTTAAGTAGAAGCTATTGGTATTTTATAGGTGTTTCTATTGCCTTTCCCTGTATAGGTTTTGGTTGGCTTCAAAATATTTCATTCTTTCCTCTAGAATTACTTTTAAAACATTGAAACAATGAAACAATGGTGAGATCAATTTTGTTTATGGTTGCATCATGTACAAGGCTACTCATATTATATATTAAGTTTGCAAGATAAATTTCCTGTTTTTTACTTCTAGGTAACAATAACCTGCTTCTGTAGAATAAAAAAATGGAAGTTTTTGTCCTTATGTGTGTAGTCATCATGTAATTTCTTATTTTTAATCTAAATTTATATATTCTAAGTATAATTGAAAGGGCAAGAGGAAAATTATTTGATTCTAAATAATTGGAAGCCATTTAACAAATTCGTGATTAAATTGCATTTGCTACTCTATATAATTAAACTTTAATGATTACTTTTCAGCTAATTGCTATATTATAACAATTTTGCATATTATGGCAGATTAGCATGAATTACCTCTTGACCTATTTATGTATTTTAAGATAAACTTCTTGGAGCTGGTGTGTAGTTTAGTGCTAGAATGATTTCCTAGCATATAGAAGGCCCTGTATTTCATCACCTCCACCAGCAACAACAAAAGATGAATCAACAAATCCATAAATAAATAAGCAAAATCCTTTAAAATCATTTATAGAATAATTGTGAATAGTTTCTTAAAATGAATTTTTAACAAATTTGTGGAAAAATAAAATAAGCCTTAGAAAAACAGTAGATTAAAATTTACATTCTACTCAAGAGGTTGGGCCATTATGATTTTCATGGTTATGTTTACAGAAGTGAGAATGTGGTAAAATACCAAGAACAATTCTAACTTTCTAGACACATTTCCTTGAGCTCTGATTTTTCTACAATGTAAAGCCTTTCCAATTGAGTGTATGATATAAAAGTAACAAGTTAAACAATTATATTTAAACATTCAAACTGTCTATATAATGCCAAGTAACTTATTCAACTGGTTTTGTTCTCTTTATTATTCTGTTATTCAACTAAAGTATTCATATCACTCATTTCTTTCAATGTTCAGATGAAGGTCATAATGTTGTTGTTTTGTGCCTGTCAGTTTTCTGATGGTGATGATGATGATGATGATGATGATGATGATAAATTAAAGGTGTGTTTGGTTTTAAATGTAGCAGTTATTGTGAATGAACTGAAATGGAATCTCAACCTACTGCAGAAAATAGGGCAAGTAGTTAAGAAAAAGCTGAATAGAATGTGAACCAATCAACACGTTAGAGATGCACTCTCAAATTGTTTAATACTTGAGAAACAGTCTGAGAAATGTATTATGTGATTTCCTCTTGGTTCAATCATCACAGAATGCAGCTATAAAAATAAATGATATATACTCTGTATTATATCATACAATTTAGATATATATAGTTTGATATGCATACAGACACATACGTTATCTTGGATATTTCTTTAATATGCCCAATACACCACATATATGTATATCCTATTGCTCCAAGGGCCATGATGAACAACACAACATTAAATCAAACAAAAGAGAATATGATTCAATCAAGATATGACATACTATTTTTCAGTAAATATTTTTTCATAAATAGAAGGGTCATACTCTTATAATGAGAGTATAGTATGGTAAATGCATAAACCAGTTATATAATTATTAGTTAGCCTAATGAAGATTTTTGTACTGTACATAATTATGTATGTATACTTTTATATGACTGGAAACACACTAGGTTTGTTAAAATAAGTGTTATCACATACATGGAAGTAATATGTTGTTCTATAACATCAAGAATTCTACAATATCATCAGGCAACAGCTATTCTTTCTTCTTCATTATAAACTTATCAGATCATCATCATATTATGTGCTCTGTATTTGACTGAAATGTCATGATGTGGGGAAAAGCTCTACTAAAGGTAAAAAGTCAATTTCATCTAAAGGGGTATTTAAATGAAATAAATGAATATAATTCAAAATATAAATAATACCTCAAGAGTACATATGATGTTTATATTCCCTCTGCACTTTTGGTTTCAGTCTCGTTTGGATAGGTGACTAGTTAATCCATTTTAAAATTTTCAAAAAAAGAAAATGTGAAAAATGAACCATAAATTATTTTAATATTCTAAATATATTGACACATTGAGTAGGATATTTTGAACAATAAAACTTATGCTGTTACCTGAAGTATAAAGATGATAACTTTAGGTGGATCAAACCAGGAAACTTCAATAAATTTATAAGAAGTTATGTCAAGCTAGATTAAATGAAGCATGATAAAATATAAATATAAGCCAGTGCTAATTGTATACCTTTCTCACTATTTTCTGCATATTGATCTCATTGCCAGTGTTATATGCTCCCTTACAAGTTAGACATAATAAATACTTCTGTTTTTCTACTTAGGGTGACATTATGCTAGATTGCCAGTATTTTACTGAGTGTATTTTTTATATTTATTTTTAGTTGTAGTCTGCACACAATACCTTTATTTTATTTATTAACTTTTATTGGTGCTGACAATCAAACACAAGGCCTTGCATGTACTAGGTGAGCACTCTACCACTGAGCCACAACTCCAGTCCCTACTGAGTATATTTTGAAGAATGCACAACAAGAAGTTTTATAAAATTAAACATTTTATCCACTCTTGTGTTTATAAATGTTATTACCATTGTATATCCAAGTTAATTAAATTTTCTTCAAATTTTCAATAAGAGGTTACCAAACACAAGAAATATATGAAAGTTAAATAGAGAGGAGTTCAACACACAAAAAAATGACACTTATGTCATATACCCATCATATTATAAGAACAGAAGCAAGTATTGCCTTATAATTCACAGCCCAAAATATGTATCAGTTTAAAATCCTATATCTTTTATAAATGTAGTTGGGACCCTTGTATTTCAAAACTAAAGCATGATGTGATTTGAATGATTACTTTTTCTTTACTACAATTCATAGTTATGAATTCTACTGGATAATTTGTCACATACCTAATAGAAAATAATGAGTGAAAAAGATGTCACAAAACATAAAAAGCACAAAAATGAAATCATTCACTGCTTTGATGTGAAGCAAATTTTACCCTAAGAATATGAGAGTTCCCTTTAGTCTTAGATAGCTTGAATTTCTTTCATGTAAAACCTTAACAATCGACTTTTAAGAAGTGAAGCCATAATTTGGAATTTGTTACTAATGATATAATTCATTAAATTCAATGGCTTCATTCCATAATGGCCAGGTCCATTGTTTACCTCAAGGATAAGCTACAGACGATTTTATTGGATTGAAAACAAGTCATTGGGGTTGGGGTTGTGGCTCAGTGGTAGAGCACTTTCCTAGCATGGGTGAGGCACTGGGTTCCAGTCTCAGCACCACATATAAATAAATAAAATAAGGGTCTATTGACGACTAAAATAACTATATAAAAATAATATAAGTCATTGTATGTATATTTAGTTAAAATATTCCTAAAAAGAAATATAATAAATATGTAGAAAGATATTTCTTTTTTATTCTTTACCTTTATTTTATTTTTTGTACTGGGGACTGAACCCTGGAGTGCTTAACCACTGAGCCACATCCCAAACCACTTTTTATTTTATATTTGAGACAGATTCTTGTTAAGTTGCTTATGGTGTCACCAAATTGATGAGGCCGGCCTTGAACTTCCAATCCTCCTGCCTCACCCTCCTGAGTTGCTGGGATTATAGGTGTGAACCACCACACCTGGCTTTACTTTTAGATTAAATATTTTTGTTGGACATTTTAAGATGATTCATAAGGAGGAAGTATGCATAAGTTAATATTTTTGAGATTTGTTTATTAGCCACATGTATATTATGAATTTCCATATTTGATGACTTTATTCACGTATCTAGGTATTATATTTTTGTGATTCTCCAAAGCAGATTTGGTCAGCATTGGAACAGGCGATAAAATATTAGAACATATTCTAAAGATTATTTTCAGGATGACTCAGGCTTTCATTTTCTGTCTTATATATCTGGAAAATTAAAAAAAAATTAACATGTTTTTGAACCATAACAATGGGTAGAATACACTATCCTGCTGAAATGACTCATTTTCACTTTGCAACACCAGCCATCATTTAGGAAGTGTCCCAAAATAATGCTCATTGGTAGTCATATATTATAAGTCTATGCCTCAATAATAATTCTTAAAAGTACTATCTTAAAGATATCTTGATTAACCTTGCATTGAATACACAGTTATGTCATATAACAACTCAAAAAGTTGGTTGTTTGCAAATTCAACCTCTAGTTAATCGTGTTGGCTGAAAAGATACTCTCAAGGTAGCCTATTTCACTGTTGGACAGATCCATATGAAAGATGAAAGAGGGAATGAGGAACATGGAATAATGCACATTCTTCAACTGAGCTAAACATAAAATATGTCTTTTTGCAACTATCAGCTATTGATTTGAAGTAAACACAAGTATGATAACAAAATACCTGGTAGAAAAATGTTGAAAATTTCTGCCTGGACCAGAACCTCTGTGAGCTACAATACTGTCTCTCAAGCCAGGAAACACTAAACAAGCTACGAGAATATGGTTAAGTCAATGACAATAATATCTTAACATTTAACCTCAAACAGTCTCTTAAATGCCTAGATTTTTAATTTAATTTCCTTAGACACATTAGTTTATGTATCCAGAATTTCATCCCTTAGGAAAATTTAATAATGGTGAACATCTTCCTTCTCTAGAAACTGAAAGTGAAAAAAAAAAAGTTCTTCTACTTTTCTCAAAGTAGTTGTATAGCTTAAGCATAGGATTATAGTTTTGTGTTGATAAATGTTATAATTTGACCTGAAAGTGCACATGGTACTTTAATTATAATGTTCACCAATATAAGCATGAGAATGACTGAGTGAAGAAGCTATATATTTTAATAGCATGTACTTCTACTTATTTAGAATGAACTTTATTATTCATTCTAATTATAAAAAATTAATAGGCATCTAAATACATTTTTCAATGAGACTAATTATATGAATTAACATGTGAAAAATGAATATCAAAAGCATTACAATGCAAATGGCAAAATAGGTCTGAATACATAGGTAATTATGATATCATTAAATCACCTTGACCTTTCCATTTAGTTGCAAAAATATATTTCTTTGAATTGAAATCATCAATAAGTTGTGAAAATTAATTTTACCATTTTAATCTTACATGATAATTGGTTTAATAAACTCATCAGGTCATTTGTTTTGGAACCACATAGGTAAAACCAAGAATCATGGTAAATGCAAAAAATTCAGTAAATTACCATAAGAAGAAAGCCTATATTGAGAGTTTTCGCTATACTCAGGAGAAAGATCATCTTTAGAGTATGTGTGAATTTTTGTGTGTATCTGTATCTGTGGGATGACTGGTTGCTCTGTGGACGTCATCTCCTCCTCACTAATGATCATCATCATCATATTCATTAATCCATTTAAGGTAATAAAATATTGAATTAATAGTTAAATAATAATTTATTCAAGTCAGTAAAATGAAAATAATATCTACTTAATAGGTTTGTTGTGGTGAAGATTAAATGAGTTAATATGTACAAAGTACTTGAAGAGATTTTAGCACACAGTAAAAATTCATTACTACATTACCTTTTTCCACTTAGTTAATAAATGTCAAATGTGGATATTTGGTCAGTTGCTGCATTAGGCTTGGTGATAAAATTTGCAAAATACAGTTGGTTTCTGTTCTTCTGCAGTTTACAGTCTTCTTGGGGATACAGATTTTGAATAAAGATCACATAAATAATAATCAAATTGTAACTGTAATTGTCATTGATTGTAATAACAGTCAATTGTTACTGTGTTAAATCCTATGAAGGAGATTTAGGTGATGCTAGGAGAATCAATTAAGAGTGAAACCTGGTGAATTAAATAATATATTTGTGCCATTATTACATTTGAGAAATTTGATTATAATAATAATTCCAAATTTATAGGGGTTCACAATCATTTTATGCTAAGAATATACTTTTTGGTATGATGTACTGAATAATTTCATCAATCTTCTCATCATATGCTATGGATTGATAAGATTTGAATGTCTCCAAAAGGTTTATGGGTTGGAAGATAGGAGAGGTAGTGGGACCTTAAAAGATGGAACCTAGTAAGAAGTCTTTATGTAATCACAGTAGAATCCTTGGAAGGGATTTAGATAGGTTTAGTAGCACTGTTGTGTTTTCAAAAGAGTAAGTTGTTATAAGAGCAAGCCTAAACTTGGGATCACTCTCTGGCTTCCTATTTTGGGATGTGATCACTTTTTCCCATGTGTTGCCTCCATCCAGCCAGGGGTATGCTGTTTGGAATTTCACACTCCAAGATTGAACTAAATAAACCTCTTTTCCTTATAGTTAGCTAACTGCAGTCATTTAGTTACAGTAATGCAACATGACTAATATACCATATTTATAAGCAAACAACAAACGTTTATTGAGTAAATAGTATCTTTAGGGCATTACTATATATATTACAAGAATTACAAAAGTGAATAAGTTTGATTTTTAGTTTCATAGAGCTCACAATCTTTTTTTAAAAATATTTTTGAGAGAGAGAGAGAGAGAGAGAGAGAGAGAGAATTTTAATATTTATTTTTTAGTTTTCGGCAGACACAACATCTTTGTTTGTATGTGGTGCTGAGGATTGAACCCGGCCGCACGCATGCCAGGTGAGCACGCTACCGCTTGAGCCACATCCCCAGCCCAAAGAGCTCACAATCTTATGGGAGAAGGGCAGTATTTTACACAATAATCGAACCCAAGCAGAATCTGAAAAGTAACTTACTTCTTCACTATTTAGAAAAGTGCTTAGAACATAGTAGGCATTCAGTCATTTCTATTAGTATTGATATTATTTGTGTCATTGGATAATAAATAATAGTAATTGATTCTACAGTAATTAGGTGCAAATGATAAAAAGATTTCGATCATGGTCAAAATCAGCACTTCTCATCACTGCTGATGCTACAATCTTGATTTATTCATCCCCAATCTCTCACCTGGACTATTGAAAATGACTTCATTAATCCCCTGCCTCTACCTTTTTCTTCCTACATAATTAGAAAAATATAATTACCTTTAAAATGTAAGTTTTATCAATTTATTCCTATGCTCAAAATCTCTAATGGCCCCAGTTTAAATAAAATTATTACTACCCATAAAAACCTTACTATTTTTTCCAAAGCACATGTAGAAAGACATGAATTGATGTGAACATACTTTATATACAACCAGAGATGTGAAAAATTGTGCTCTGTATGTGTAACAAGAATTGTAATGCATTCCACTGTCATTTATGTCTTAAAAAATCAATAAAAAATAAAAAAAATATGTTAAAAATCCCTTACTATGTCCTAAAATACAGTATAGATCTGCATTTCTACTATATTCCTGACTTAGTCTTTACCTCTCTTGAATTCATGTCTGCAGTTATAAGGGCCCAATTGTAATTTACTTAAAATGGCAAATATACTCCTACCTCAAGAATTTCACCCATGCTGTTCTGACTGTTCCATCTTTCTCCATCAATTTGATCTTTCTCCATCAAACTTCAAAAGAGTTTTCCCAGATATCATCACAGCTAATTTGATTTTCAGTACTTGAAACTGAACCAAGAGGTATTCTATCAAGAGACATAAAGTTTGCTAGACAAAATTTTAACACTGCCTTTCAATTGTTTTACTCATCACAAACCAAAATCAAACAGGTGTTTAACCTCTATTCAAATTCTACAAAGTATTTACATACTCCTTTTTTCTTAAGTAAACCATGTCAAGTAAATTAGAACACACACTTTAGATAGTAGATAAATACCTCCAATTTATTTATCTATTTATTCTAATTAGGTATATATGACAGCAGAATGCATTTTGATTCATTGAACATAATGGCGGTACAACTTTACATTTTTCTGGTTGTACATGATGTGATGTCACACCACATATGCAGTTATACATGTACCTAAGTTAATGATGTCCATTTCATTCCACCATCTTTCCTAACCCCATACCCCCATCCCACTCCTCTCTCCCCTTTGTCCCATCAAAGTTCCTTTATTTTTCCCCATGTCCCCCCATTATGGATCAGCATTCACATTCAGCCTTTGGTGTTCTGGTATTGGCTTATTTCACTTAGCATGATATTCTCCAGTTCCATCCATTTACCTACAAATGCCATAATTTTTTTCTCTTTTAATGCTAACTAATGTCCCATTATGTATATATACCAGATTTTCTTTATCCATTAATCTACTGAAGGGCATCTAGGTTGGTTCAACAGTTTAGCTATTGTGAATTGAGCTTCTATAAACATTGATGTGGCTGCATTACTATCGTATGCTGATTTTAAGTCCTTTGGATATAGTCTGAGGAGTAGGATAGCTGGGTCAAATGTTGGTTCTATTCCTAGTTTTCTAAGGAATGTCCATACTACTATCCAGAGTGGTTGCACCAATTTGCATTTCCACCAGCAATGAATGTGTCTTTTCCCCCACATCCTTGCCAACATTTATTGTTGTCTGTATTCTTGATAACTGCCATTCTGACTGGCATGAGATGGAATCTTAGAGTAGTTTTGATTTGCATTTCTCTAATTGCTAGAGATGTTGAACATTTTTTCATATATTGTTTATCAAATGTGCATCTTCTGAGAAGTTGTCTGTTCAGCTCCTTAGCCCACTTATTGATTCAGTTGTTTGTTTGAATAAGGCTGGTTTGCTTGAAATATATAGATATAAATTTTCTTCCCAGTTATTATACAATAATATATAAAATTATATATTACTTACATATTAAACACTATCTGTGTCTGTGTACACATAGATATCCCAAAATGACTCATTTCTATATTTACAACAACAAGCTGGTTGTATTCTATTAGTGTTTCAATTTTATTTTTCAACTTATTAAAGTCATCATTTAATCAAACCCTTCTACCTATTACATTCTGCTTTCTGCCAACTGATGAATTTCTGAGTTACTTTTTTTTTTCTCTATCAACTACCTCATTTCCCATTTTCTTTTCAACCCACTCAAATTTGTCTGCTGCCTCACCACTCAAACAAAACTCAATTTACTAAGGTCACCAATGAATTCCATAATTTTGAAATCTAATGCATCTTTTATGGATTTGTTTTATTTGATCTTTCAGCAGCACTTGATGAAGTTGATTGCTCCCATCTTTTCAAAACATTTTCTTCCTTTGTCTTTCATGACATTGTACTGTGCTGATTTTATTCCTGCGTCTCTGATTTAATTTTTTCTTTCTGAGTCCTTCACTTCTTCTTACTATGCCTTATTTTCTGTTTCTTAGCTTCATTCTTAAATATTGTGGTTTCTTTGGTCATGTGTTGAACTCTCATCTATTCCATATTTAAATACACTTGCTGGGTTGAATCATGTTCTCCCATTGCTACAATTGCAGGCTAGAAACAAATTTTAAAATGTATACTTTAAATATGATCTTTTCTCAAATCAGCACATTTGATTAATTTTATTCTATGAAGCCTTTTGTTTAACATTTTCTGTATTGTATGATGATTTGGCTTCTTAAAAAGTTTGTTGGCAATGGAGAGACTATTTGGCCCAGGGCTATCCAATTGGAGATAGCAAAGAGCCAGTGTGGGAGAAAATCTTTCATATGAAAACCAATGGATTCTACCTCTTGGGTCCCCTTCTTCCTCCGGAAGTCTTTTCTGCTGTCCTTTAATAAACTTCTAATTNAAAAAAAAAAAAAAAAAAAAAAAGAAAACCAATGAATCCATCACCTGTAGTCCCAATTACCTCTTTATCTTTCACACACTAAATCCATATTTTCCTTTCCCGAAATCAACTAGGGCTAAGTATTAGAGCATTAGAGATCATTCTTAAAATCCAAAGCCCTTCAGAATTATTCAAATAGGCCAATCTTAAACTATTTTCTTCATTCTGCCTTGTTTTTCACAAGGAGACCTCAGTTAAGACTCTGACTCAGAATTGAGGATTTCTTCTTGCTCATACCTTTTGCCAAGTGACCAAAACCTTGCCCCATGTGCTTCCGTGTAGCATGTGATGACTTCCTTTTAGGGATGTGTGAGTATAATGAACTTTTTCCAAGCTGTGTTCTTGTATGTTTCTGTGGCTGCACCAGAATTACCAAAGTATAATTACCATTACAGTCTTAGTATGTGTATACATGATCATATACCTTATAATAATATTCAGTTCCATGCATACAATATTAAAATAATATTCAGGGACAAAACCTTAGTATTGATAAAGCAATAGAATTGTCTGCATTCATTTATTTTTCCCCCATATCCACTTCTCTCACCCTTGTCTAAAGAACCTTCACCTCAGACCCAAGTAATTTCAATTAACCTCCTAAATGGTATCTTGGCTTCTTCCATTGCCACCATTCACAGACTATTTTCAACACTGCAATTGAAATAGTCTTGTTAAAATATCAGAAAATGTTCACTCTCCTCCATTGAAAAATTTTAATATTTTCCCACTTCACTTGAAAACAAAACACAACCCACACACACACACACACAAATCTCCACAACAAAAACCTACACAGCTTTTTAGCTCACTGAATTAATTTCTCATGACTTTCCTCCATTTTTGACCACACTGACCCCTTTTTAATTACTTTTTTAATGTTCTGAGCAAACTTCTAACTCAGGGCCTTTTCAATTGTTATTCTCTCTGCCTCAAAATCTCTACTTGCAGATATTCTCAAGACAGATTCCTTATAAAACTCTCATTTTAATTTAAATACCACATTTACATTAAGACCTTTTGTTATGGTTTTGACATTAGGTGTCCCCCCAAAAGCATCTGTGTTAATGCAGGTATGTTCAGAGTTAAAGTGATTGGATTGTGAGAGCTCTGGGTGCTAACTGTAGGCAGCTGGGACATGGCCAGAGGAGGTGGGTCACTGGGGTGTGACCTAGAAGGGTGCATATTCCCTGAGGCCCTCTCCAAAATTTCTCTCTGCTCCCTGACCCCTCCATCAGTAAGAGCTTTCCTCAAGGATACTGTAGCTAGGAAGTGACCCAGTTGAAATATGTTTTAAGATTGACTCCAGACGGTTTACTTAGAGAAATTCAGCTATACTGCATGCCTTAGGGAATCAACTTTAAATACAAAGATTCCTTGTTGGAATCATAATTTTTTTGAAGTATAAATAGAAAAATCTAGATACCCCCTCTTTATTTTCATAAAGATAAGACACTTAGTGGAATGCATTTCTATTTTTTCAGAGGCACCATAATCCTTCATTTTAATGAAGTGATTGTTTTTATGTACTTATTATGGTTTCCCTATGAGGTTTGCCCCAAAAGCTCATGTGTGAGACAATTCAAGAAAGCTTAGAGGTGCAATGATTGGGTTATGAGAACCTTAATTAGGTTAAGGTTATGAGTTCAGGGGTTATGAGTTATGAGTTCAGTTATGAGTTCAGTTCAGTTATGAGTATCACGGGATAAATGAACTCATTAGTGAGTTCATTTATCCCCTGATAGGGATTAACTGAATGGTAACTGTAGACAGAATATGGCTGGAGGAGATGGGTTATTGGTGATGAGCGTTTAGGGTTTATATTTTGTCCTTGTTGAGCAGAGCTCTCTCTATTTCCTGATTACCATGTTCTACGCTGCTTTCCTCCTTCACACCTTTTCACCATGATGTTTTGCAATATCTAAGGCCCCAAGCAATAGAGTCAGCTAACAACAGACTGAGAACTCCGAAACCATGAGTTCCAAATAAACTTTCCTCCTCTAAAATTGTTCTTGTCAGGTCTTTCAGTTAAAGTAGGGAAAAAGCTGACTATAATTGTACTACATGTATTTCACATTGTATAGTCATTACAATTAGCCATGAAACTAATGCCTTTCTTTAGAGAGCAACTTTTCTTTTTATACCAGTAATTTAACCTCTTTGAAAGTTATTATTAATAATTCATCTAGTAAAAACACAACAGGTGCTGTGGCTGTAGCTCAGTGTAGAGTGTTTGCCTAGCATGAGGGAGGCACTGGGTTCAATCCTCAGCACCACATAAAAAATAAATAAATAAAGTCATAAAGACATATATATTTAAAACAATAACAACAGATATGTGGATTAGATAAATTTGCTTTATGGCCTCTAGAGCTGAAAACAGACTTTAATTATAAGATTAATTAAGTACAAAATGTAATACAATATAACCTCTATTTTTCCATGAAACAATGAGTAACAACAACTATTTACTGTGTGTATTATGTATAAAAGAATATATTTATAAAGGCTATGCACAAAATTGGTTTAAATCTAAATATATCAAACTCAGCACTGAACAATTTAGAAAATGCATATTATATTATTTTGGATTTTGATCTTTGAATATTTAAAGACAGCATTTTTTTCAGGAAGAAAAATATCTCCAAAATTTTATTTTCAGAGGAGTGAGTACTTCTGGAAACAATCTGATCAACCCATGCTTTCAAAATGAAACAATGTTTGGAATATTCAAATCAATGATTGAAATGACAATAATAATAGAGAATTGTAAAATGTGAATATGAGACATGGTTTAATTTTTATTATAGTCTATGGATAGTACAAAAACTCAAGAGCCATAGCTTTATTAAGCAAAATTTGAGATTGTGAACCACCTGCAAGATAAAAACTTGAATATGCATCTTAAAAATAGATTTCCAGCCCCATGTCAAACCTACTCATCTACATACATTGGTGAGTTTTCCAAATCTGTGCTTCAAAAAATTGATGATATTATTACAAATAATGAATTAAGTAATTTCTTTCACATGGTATATTAATTTCACTAAATTTCAAATGGATCAAACATGCACAATTTGTTTCTTCCTTGGAATTAGAATTAAAGCACTGTTTTATTAATGAAGAGGATTTAGTTGTGTAAAGGAAAATATCATAGAAAAACATTAAATTAAAAACATCAAATATGAGAGAAAATTATTGAAAGAAATAAAAATGGATTGGCACAAAAAACTCAGTTTTTGCTTTAAAATATTTAAAAATATAAGATGCAGTTGTCTTTACAAATACTTCAAGACTACCTAAAATAAGAGAACTGAACTTTGATCAATACTGCCAGTAATTCTAGTGTTGTTGACATATATTTTAGTGAAATTTTATTATTTACAGATTAATGTCAAAAAGTTTGCTCAGAGTTATATATGATATGTGTGTTGACAATTATTGTTTACATAATTGAAATTAAGAGGGACAGCATAGAGAATATACTAAATCTTATGGGATAATAACAAGAAAAAAACTATTAATCTGCATTCATAGACAATGGCAGCTGGCGAGCACAGCAATGAAGAAAGTTAATATTACAAAAAAAAAGGAGGGTCCATCAGAAACATCATATATAAAATATTGGCTAGAACTTGACCACTTATTGGTTTTGAATGCAAGAAATTCAAGAAATGGCCTATAAGAACTTTAGTAAAAATAAAAACCAAATGATAGACTCAACATGAATCTAAGCAATAGTATCCCTTGAGATTTTAAGGGTAATATTCTATTTGGTATGAGACTCTTATTTGACTTTTAATATGAATATGAATGTGAAATAAATTATCATTCATAGAACCCTTTAAAATATACTTCACTTGTTGATTTTCTAGCCAGAATTCATTGTAAAATTTTCATTATGGTACAAAATTTTAACATATAAAAATGATGATTTTTGCCATAATTTAGCATATTTCACAAGTTAGAAAATAGAAAATCTGTCTAGAAAAAACTATGTTCCTCTACTCCCATCAAAGAGTGAACTGCTCTTAATCCTTGAGGATAAACAAGAGTCAAGAGTATTTGGATTTGAATCACAACCCTGTTTTGGGAACACTTTATAGGGCAAAAGCAGTACTTTTATTTTCTGTGCCTTAATCTAACAACAAAGAGAGAAAAATTCTGTCTTGTCATCTTCCTTTCACAGGGGCTTTGGATAATGATAAGTGTTTTTAATCTGATATCAGTACTTGATAACATGAAAATAAAGTTTTATGATTAAAAGCAAAATCATATATCTTTGGAATGAAGATTTTAAAAATTCAAATGTCTTTATTATTAATATATTTAATATATTGTTAATATAATTACCTAGAATGTGGATACATTGAATTACTCTGAGTAATAATCTCCTTTGGTCAGAACAGATATCATTTTTGTGACTGGGTATGTGAAAAATAACTTCTAACATAGAATGATATTCTAACAATGCATCTATCACAGATTTTTCTTATGTTCATTAAATTTGTGTGCATACTCGGCATTCAAAGATTTCACACCCTATACTTACTGTTTTGCATATCCTTTTAACAAAACATGTTAAGCAACCTTTCTATTGTGATTCTTAAGGATATTTCAAAAATAATTATGAAAGATGTTATACCTGCCCACTAACATATTTGCTGACAGTAAGTTTGGTCCTCTTAAAATGTTAAGGTGGTAGAACACTCTCAAAATGTAAAATCAATAGCTGGAACATTTTCACAGGGCATACTAGCTAAGCCAAGTATTAGAGATGAAAGTTAAAGATGAAAATAGACACAGAATTTGGTGATTTTGTTGTTGTTGTTAGCTATCCTTTCCTAAGTAGAAGGATATTCCAGCCAAATTATTTTGTAGAATGAATTTATGTTAAGTGTATCTTCTTTCCATTGTTCCTCTGAAGGAAAATTAAAAATTTATTCAGTTGATTAGAAAACTCAGTGATACTGACTCCTCAAAACACAAAACTGTTTCTCAGGAATGCAGGAGACATTTGAATGTTGAATTTTGGTGTAAATATATTTCTCTTTGATAATAAGTCAATATCTATGTTGTATGTATATAGTATTTTTGTGTCTCTAAATAATAGAGGTAATTTGAACTTTAATATCTTTGTTTATATTTACTCTGTGATTTATTTAGCATTTAAGCATATTGTTCAAAATAATAATAATATCCTAAGTTCAAAACGCATCAAGACAAGAAAAAAGTACTGAGAATAAAAGTTAAATACAATACCCTACCAATGATTTTGGAAACAGGAGAATATGTCTTATTGTCTGCTGCATTATCCATATAATGACTTTTTAATTTACTTTGTGAGAGTGTGTATGTGGGGAGAAAGGCTTTTATACATTTGTAAAAAGTGGTGTCTTGACATCATGTACAAGTAACAATCTCAATATTAACAATGGCACAAAATTCCTCCTTAGGTTCAGAACACCCTGGTCATGTTATTGTGACAGAATTTTTCTGTAGCATTCTTCATATCATTTGAACTTACTGACCTATTTTCAAGAATCTCCTGAGATCATACGTGAATTTTTACAATTGGCTTGGAAGGGAGGCAATTGAGTTTAAAATGAAGTACTAAAATACTCCCCTTCTTACTGAGCAAGGCAACTTTTAGAAAATATGTGCTGGGACTAGAAGTTGCCTGGCAACTGTCTAATAAATATTAGCATATTAGTGGAGGGTGCCTGTGTTGACTGTTCTTCTCTCAATATAAAAGACTTGCTAATTGACTTTTCAGTAGTGTCCTCATTAGTATGTATTAGCAAAATGGTGATTCTGAGCTTGAGAAAAGATTATCATGATGCTGAAACTAGCAAAATACTGAGAATTTGCAAACTTCAACAAGAATGGTGAAGTTATATAAGCATTTATTAATTAATGCTGCTTTCAGATAAATAAGTGAAGTCAGATATTAGCCAGTTACTAAGGTATTAATTTAACTAATGCAACTGATGCTCCCCATTTAGCTGAGCACATACATTTGAATAAACTAACCCCTCTCTCCCCCTTTACACTTCCTATGTTTTCAGTTATCCTGTCAAGTGTAGTCTGAAAATATCATATAGAAAATTCCAGAAATAAAAATTTATGATTTTAGAATTGTACACCATCTGAATAGCATAATAAAATCTCATACTTTCTGATTCCCCCCAACTAGGAAAAGAATCATTCCTCTTTCCAGAATGTGCATGACATATACATTACCTGACTATCTTTAACATGTTTCAACACTCCAGGATTAAACAAAGCAGATGATCCTGCTTCCAACATATCTTCAGAAGGTGACTAGTAGCCCATGTCACCACATCTAAGCATTAATTTTACTTCATCCCATCATATTGGCTTTGCATAGTTTCTCATTATCTTTTTATAAAGTATGTGGAATACACTGTGGAATGGCTAATTCAAGCTAATTAGCAGTGTGTTGCCTCACAGCTTCACATCATTTATTTGTGGTGAGAATGTTTAAAATTTACAGTCAATAGTTTTCAAGTATATATTGCTATTAAGCACCCTCACTAAGTTGTACAATATACCTCGTGCATTTATTTCTTTAAGAAATGTGGATATATTAAAATAAAATAATTTGAGAGAGCACATTCACATAACTTTTATGACAATATTTAATATTAATGGTTATATCTTATTATTATTAGTTATTGTTGGTAGTCTGTTGTTATCCCTCATATATAAATTAAATTTTGTCATATGTTTTTATGTGTAGGAGAAACTTGGTATATATGTAGAGTTTATTCACAGTTTCATGTATCAACAAGGAAGGGGTCTTGGAAAGGATCTCTTACAATAAGCGTGTTGACTATAATTTACTAACATTTTAAAGTAAAAATTGAGACTGGTTAGTTTTCTAAAGTTTGGAATGTAGTATCACAATTCTTCACTGACCACAGTACATATTAATAAAATATGTATTTTGAATTAGTTTAATATTTATCAAATATAAATTATGAGCATAATATACAATTTCAAAATCACTAAAGGGCCTAAAAGAGAAAAGAACACTCCTGTGCATCCTTCCAAAATAATCATTTTCTTATATCATTTAATTCTTTTTTTTTCTTTTGGTGATGGTGCTGGAGATTAAAACCAGGCCTTGTGCGTATTAGGCAGACACTCAACCAACTGAGCTATATCAATAGACCTATCATTTAATTCTTGCATTTACTACCACATTTCCAAAGAACTGTTTTGATTGCCATATTTGTATTTTTCACATGCATTTATTATCTATTGACTTCCTTTTATTGTAGATAAGAATTTAGTTGTCTTACTTTGTTTCAACTTATTTCCACTTTAAAAACCATATTAATCATATATAAAATGTCGCGACCCCTCGCCAGCCAGGGAAACACGACACAGGATTCTTCTTTCAACAGTTTATTCAGGCCTTGAGTCATGTATCATCTTCTAGTGCCCGCGCCCGACACACCCAAGCACAGCTTAATAAAGCCCCCCGCATCCCAATCCTAAGCCGCTACGTGGATCTCTCTCATAGGGTGGTAAGGGATTATGCGCCATCTCTCCATAAAAGGAGTTGTTTATCACAGGCCACAGTGGAAGCCGGCGCCATCTTCTAATGGCGGCCAGGGTCTATAAGAATGGCTTACCACAATAAAACTTTAATTTACACAATAATTATACATATACTGATGGTTTAATGAAATACAGTATAATATTTCAATACATGCATACAATGATTAATGATCAGATCAACATAATATATATTGATCACCTCAAATTTTGTGCATGTGTATATGTGATATCTCCTGTAAGCTTATCAATTATCTTAGTTAGCCTTTTTGTTGTTGTGACTAAATGACCAGACAAGAGCAATTTTAGAGGAGGACAAGTTTATTTGAGGGCTCATGGTTTCAGAAGTTTCAGTCCATAGACAGCTGGCTTCATTCATTGGGGTGCAAAGTGAGGCAGAACATCATGACAGAAGAGTTTGGTGGAGGGATGCAAATCATAAAACTCAGGAAGCAGAGAGAGAGTCCACTTGCCAGATACAAAATATATACCCCATAGCCACACCGCCAGAGACCCACCTCCTTCAGCCACACTCTTCCTGCCTTAAATTACTACTCAGTTAGTCCCATCAGAGGATTAATTCACTGATTGGGTCAAGGCTCTCACAACCCAATCATTTCCCTGTGAACCTTCTTGAATTGTCTTACACATTAGCTTTCGGAGAATACCTCACATCTAAACACAAACATCAATATAATTCAATTTCGACTTGGTGAAATTAATATTCACTAGTTATATTTATAAGGATTATGTAAATTTTTTCACAATTAACACACATAAAAACTATAAATATATTTTCTTTTTGTGCAACTTCTTCTTATATCCTAGTGTTAGTATTCCATCTTTTTACTGGTTTACAGCAATTTAATTTAAATAATATTCAGTATACCATATCCAGAAGGGTCTTTGAATACTTGTTCATCAAACATTCAAATATATAAAATTATGGATCTTTTTTTTTTCCTCACAATGACTTCTTTCAGCCATCCCTGGTCCTTCTGTTCTAGAATGGACTTGTATCTATCAAAGATGATGACTTCCCTTCTGTTCTCTCTTACACAGAGCCCACATTTTTAAAATTACCACTTCCCTCTTTGCTTCATTTGTCCCTGACTTTCTGGAACCCATATGTGGCTGGCAAAATTCTTTGATAGCCACCCAAATTTTTGGTCCCTCATTCTAGATATTCACTTTGTCTCAGGTATTCAATCAAATACTAATCTAGGTAATTCAGTAAAAGGATTTGGTGAATATAATTAAGATTCCAAATCAGTTGACCTTAAAATAAGATTATCAGGGTAGGTAAGAAAAAAATCATAAGAACCCTTTAAAATTAGAATTTTCTTCAGATATTCATAAAAGAGAAAGTGAGAGATATGAAACATAGGTTGGAATATAGTCATTGTTGCTGATTTGAAGATGGAGATCATGTGCTAAACAATCTGGGAGGTCTCCAAAACCAGTTGCTGTCTGACAAACAGCAAGATAAGGGGGATATCAAAGCTATAGACCTGAGAAACATTTTTTTTTGCCAATAACTTTAATGTTCTGGAAAAATGTTTCTTCTTAGGGCTGTCAAATAAATCAGTCTTTCCAAAAAGCTTTATTTCAGCCTCCTGAGACCCAAATCATAGAACCCAGCTAATAAGAGCATAGCCTAGCTCAGCCTACTCACCTATGGAAAAATGAAATAATAGTTATTCTTTTAAGCTATTAAGTTCATTGTAATTTTTATGCAACAATATGAAACTAACATGACATATTTCATCAATTTACATTGAAAGTTCATAATTTCTTAAATGCCTAAAACTAAATTTGATATCATGTTCAATGTATATCACATATGCAATGTTTTTCTTTTTCAACATATTTTGTACTTGTATATCAGGATACATCTAGCATTCACATATTAAAATGGTTTGCTTGGGTATGTTTGTTATGAATGTTTTTATGATCACTAAGGTATGTGATAGAATATTTACAGTATTGATTAAACCAAAGATTAGACCCATCAAAAAATTAAATCTAGGAAAAAATTCTGACAGCATCATGTTGTCATTGTCTTATCTTACATAAGTGATTTAATTCATCATTTAAAAATACCTATTACATTCTATTCCTGTGTGGGGACACCAGGATTAACAAGATTGTGCTCTCAGAAACCAAAATCCCTTTCCTGGTGGTTTAATTAATTGCACATTTTAATAATTGCACATTTACTCAGAAAAACGATTGCATAGAATGCTTATACCTTTTTTCAAGTAGTTGAACAGTGAAAAATTAATCACATAACTTATTGCTTTGACTCTATTATGTTAAACAATCAATTCATTTTTCCCTTTCTGAATTAGTTTGAGAAACTAACACCACATTTCATGCTGTGATTTATGTTTCTTCAGAAATGAATGGAAAACACTGTAGTTTCTGAATAAGTCATTTTAAATAACTTTAACAAATCTATTGAAAGTTTGATGTCATGTTTGATAAACAAATACATAAACTTTCTCAGTGTCCCATTGCTCTAAATGTAAAAGTTGTGAAATCACTCCTTTATACTCTCCAAAATGGCAGATCTGTTTCATGAATGGTAATGCATGTTTTAAAGTATGAACAAACTTCATTATGTAGTCCTAGATAAATAATGGAACAGAAGGCTAATGCTTAGGCTGATTCTGCCCAAAATAAAATCCATCTGTTTACTACCAATTGCAGCATGCAATTCAGCTTTATTTGAATAGATCACAAACTATATTTGAGGCTTTCTATATCCACTAATAGAAAATACAGGTTAATGCCATAGTAAGACTTTGTGTTTGGTAAAAACATGTTTCCAGGCAAACTCCAAGAATATACTCTCTCTCAAATGTGTTCAACTCAGGGGCTGGGAATAGAGCTCAGTTGGTAGAGTTCTTGCCTCACGTGCACAAGGCCCTGGGTTCAGTCCCCAGCACCACAAAAATATTCATTAAATCCAGAAGTGGCCCATGATGAGATACTTGTAGATCTTCCTAAGCAACACTAATCAATAATTTTGTATATACAGAACCTGGAGGTACTTACAAAAAGAAGCTGATGATTAATCTTTATATAAGAGGAAATGAGATTAATAATAAATAAAAAATTTACATTATATGATTCCTTATAACTCTGCAGATGTTTTCTTTGTGGCCATTATAAAAGCATGAAGAAATATAGCTTTGAAAATTTCATTTTTAAAACTGTTTCTGACATAGACATTTACTTAAGAAGAGACTTCTGTGTTCATATTATATTTGATACTTTCAAAAGTATATTTTGATTAGCCTTGATCAACTTTTTAGGATTTCTCAAATACCCTCCACCAAAGGCATATTTCTTTTCTCTATATATACCTCTATTAAAGTCTAGTATGAGTTCAAATTCAAACAATGGCTCATTTGCAAAATCATCCATAATCTCCAGCCCTTTCCTCTGTACCCCATTAGCACTTTGCTTAAACTTCTAAGAGAGCAGTTGTTTCTTTTATTTTTGCTTTGTTTTCAATGGTTTAACATTTCCCTCAACTCTGCAGACTGTATCTTTATTGAAAGCCGATATATGCATTAGCCAAATCTGGAACTTTTGTAAAATACTAAATGGTGGCTCCATAAATATCCTGTTGATTTAAATCTTAAAAATTAATACATTTTATCTATTATCTGGGACTTATCAACCAGTACACCATAAGGACCACTTGCTTCCTTAAAATGATAAAATGGTTGAAAAACATAGGCAGGCATGAGTGTCCTTTGGAGCTAAATGTAGTCACAGTCAAAGGACTCATATGGATAAAAAGAAAAGTTCTAGATTACTTCAGGGGAAAAGAGAAGACTCATTAATGCTGGCTTAAGGTCATAATAATAATAAGACAGATATGAGTTGAGTGTATGCCTCAAGAGTTCATACATTAGAACCTTAATCCCTTAACATGGTGGTGATGCAAAGTGCTCACTGTAGGAGGAATTTGGATCATGGATATTTTTTTTTGCATGAGAAACTGGATTAGTTTCTACAAGAACAGTTTATTATGGAGAAAATTCATCCCTTTTTAAACACTAAGGAGTCACCAGTATGTGAATGCTGTACAAAGTTTCTGGATATGACTAATGTATATATCTGCTTTCTAGAAAGTTATAATCTACTGAGTTAAGGGAAATGTGCATGACTAAATATAAAGCAAGGATGAAAGAAATATCCATTTCTCTTACAAGTTCCACCATGAATTGAAGCAGAAGGCCCTTACTACATGGATGAGCTTGGACTTTCAAGTCTGAACTTGAACTTTTCATCTTCCAGAACTGTAATAAAAAAAAACCACTTTTTAAATAAAATTTCCATTCCTAAGCATACATTTTTATTTGTTTTCTTTATCTATTCATCTCTTGTAAGATGCCTAACTTAGATATTGTGAATTGAGCTGCTATAAACATTGTTGTTGATGCATCACTGCAGTATGCTTATTTTACATCCTTTGGGTAAAAACCAAGGAGTGGTATGAACAGGTCTAATAGTGGTTATATTCCTAGATTTTTGAGGAATCTCCATACTGCTTTCCAGAGTAGTTGCACCAATTTGCAGTTCCATCAGCAATGTATGAGTGGACCCTTTCCTCACATACTCACCAACATTTATAGTTATGTGTATTCATGAAAATTGCCATTCTGACAGGAGTGAGGTGAAATCTCAGAGTAGTTTTAATTTGTGTTTCTTTAATTGCTAGAGATGTTGAACATATTTTCATATATTTGTTGACCATTTCTATTTCTTCTTTTAGGGAAGTGTTTAGTTCTTTTGCCCATTTATTGTTTGGGTTATTTGTTTTGGGATTTTTGTTTTGTTTTCAGTGTTAAGCTTTTTGAGTTTTTTGTGTATTCTGGAAGTTAATGCTATAGCTGAGATGTGTGTGGCCAAGATTTTCTCCCATTCAGTAGGCTCTCTCTTCATATTCTTGATTGTTTTCTTTGCTGTGATAAAGCTTTTTAGTTTAATGCCCTCCCATTTATTGATTCTTGATTTTACTTCTTACACTTTAGGGTCTTGTTGAGGAATCAGTTCCTTAGCCTACATGTTGGAGTATTGGCCTACATTTTCTTCTATTAGTTGCAGGGTTTCTGAGTTTTTTGCAGGGTGACATATATGGGTTAATATTCAATCTGCTACATATTGATTTCCAGTTTTCCCAGCACCATTGTTTGAAAAGGCAATCTGTTTTTTAATGTATGTTTATGGCACCTTTGTCTAATATGAAATAACTGTATTTATGTGGGTTTGTAGCTGTATTTTCTATTCTATTCCATTAGTATTCATATATTTTTTGTGCCAATACCATGCTGTTTTGTATTGTAGCTCTGTAGTATAATTTAAGGTTTGGTACTGTGCGACATCCAGCTTCACTTTTCTCACTAAGGATTTCTTTAGCTATTCTGGACCTCTTATTTTTCCAAATGAATTTCACAACTGCTTTTTTTATTTATATGAAGATCAATATTACAATTTTAATAGGAATGAAATTAAATCTATATAGTACTTTTGGTAGTATGGGTATTTGGCAATATTAATTCTGCCTATCCAAGAATATATGGGAGATCTTTCCATCTTCTAAGGTCTTATACAATTTGCTCAGTCCTGGGCATTCTTTTATTTTTTTTTATTTTTTTTCCTTTTTTTTTTAATACACGACAGCAGTGAAAAGCATCACAATTCTTATTACACATATAAGACAAAATTTTTCATATCTCTACACAAAAAGTAGTTTCACACCAATTTATGCCTTTATACATGTACTTTGTGGTGTTTTTTGCATTAAAATTCTTAATACACATATATAACACAATTTTTCATATCTCTGTTTGCATATAAAGTATGTTCACACCAATTCATGTCTTCATACATGTACTTTGGATAATGATGTCCATCACATTCCACCTTGCTAATCCCCTGCCCCCTCCCTTTCCCTCCAACCCCTCTTCACTGTCTAGAATTCCTCTATTCCTTCTATACTCTCTGTCCCTACCCCACTATGAGTCAACCTTCTTATATCAGAGAAAACAGTTGGCATCTTTTTTTTTTTTTTGGATTGGCTGACTTCACTTAGCATTATCTTCTCCAACGCCATCCATTTACCTGTAAATGCCAAGATTTGTTATTTTTAAGTGGTGAGTAAAATTTCTGTGTATATATGCCACATTTTTTTTCTATTCATCCACTGAAGGACATCTAGGTTGGCTCCACAATTTAACTATTGTGAATTGTGCTGCTATAAACATTGATGCACTGTGTCCCTGTAGTATATGCTGTTTTAAAGTCCTTTGGGTATAGACCAAGGAGAGGGATAGCTGGGTCGAATGGTGGTTCCATTCTCAGATTTCCAAGGAATCTCTATACTGCTTTCCAAATTGGCTGCACCAATTGGCAGACCCACCAGCAATGTATGAGGGTATCTATGTCCCCCACATCATTGCCATCACTTATTGTTGTTTCTCCTCATAATAGCTGCCATTCTGACTGGAGTGAGTTGATATCTTAGAGTAGTTTTGATTTGTATTTCTTTGATTGGTAGAGATGATGAGCATTTTTTCATATATTTGTTGATTGATTGTATATCCTCTTCTGAGAAGTATTTGTTCAGGTCCTTAGCCCATTTGTTGATTGGGTTATTTGTTTTTTGGGTGTTTAGCTTATGAGTTCTTTTTTATAAGTTTTTTTTAACACAATGCCTTTATTTTTATGTGGTGCTCAGGATTGAACCTGGGTCCCACCCGCGCTAGGCGAGCACTCTACTGCTGAGGACAATCCCAGCCCTTGAGTTCTTTATATACCCTAGAGATTACTGCTCTATTTGATGTATGAGGAGTAAGAATTTTCTCCCAGGATGTAGGCTCTCTGTTCACCTCACAAATTATTTCTTTTTCTGAAAATAAACTTTTTAGTTTGACTCCATCCCATTAAGCTTCAAATCTGAAGCTTAATTTTGCTGGATACAAGATTCTTGGTTGGTACCCATTATATTTCAGAGCTTGAAATATATTGTTTCAGGATCTTCTAGATTTCAGGGTCTGTGTTGAAAAATCTGCCATTATCCTAATTGGTTTACCCCTGTATGTGATCTGATTCCTTTCTCTTGTGGCTTTTAAAATTCTCTCCTTATTCTGTATGTTGGGCATTTTCATTATAATGTATCTTGGTGTGGATCTGTGCATCCTGAAGCCTTCTTGGATTTGGATTTCCATTTCATTCTTTATGTCTGGAAAGTTTTCTTATATTATTTCATTGAAAAGATTGCTCATTCCTTTGGTTTGGACCTCTGTGCATTTCTCTATCCCAATATCTCTTAAATTTGGTCTTTTTATTCTATCCCATACTTCTTGAATGTTCTGCTCAAGGTTTCTTATCATTTTTGCTGTGTTGTGTACATTCTTTTCAAGATATATATTTAATCTTCATTGTCTGATGTCCTATCTTCT
Organism: Marmota marmota marmota; assembly: GCF_001458135.2. Lineage (NCBI taxonomy): Eukaryota > Metazoa > Chordata > Mammalia > Rodentia > Sciuridae > Marmota > Marmota marmota. Next base: position 7,243,049 of record NW_026000272.1, read on the forward strand.
AAATGGTATACTCTGTTGGTGATGCTCTCATTTGAGTTTTTAATTTGGTTTATTATTTCTTTCATTTCAATGATTTCTGTTTGGATTTTTTGTATAACCTCTATCTCCCTGTTGATGTAATCTTTTGCTTCATGGATTTGTTTATGTAGCTCATTGTCGAAGTGATCTTTCACTGCCTGTATTTGTTCTCTTATGTCTTCTTTGACATCCCAAACATTTTATTCATGTACATCCTGAAATCTTTCTCTGTAATTTTTTCTTCTGTAGTTGTCACTTTTTCTAATGATGTGTTGTCTTGATTTGTTTGTGATACTTTCTTCCCTTGTCTTTTAATGTTGTTCGCATTTCTCTCTTTCCAGCTCTGTGGGACTGGTGTGTTATTGTTTTTACCCTATAGATTTCTAGTGTTCTTGTAGGGTTCCAAGATCCCTCCTCTGTGGGGAAGGACAATGTTAACAGATCCCAATATCAACAATACATCACCTATGAACAAATTGTTGTTATTAAGACATTTATATTTAGTCTCAATGTCCAGAAATGTTAGATTCAATTATTATTGAAAATATAATCAGTAGTTTCATAAAAGGTGTACAGTTTGAGGTGGCAACAATGAACTGGGGTTCAGGGGTAGGTCGATATGCTAAGGGGCAAAGTTTGAGGGTATAGGGTGAATATAACTTAGGAAATTTCCAGGAGAACTCTAATGAAGAGGATTAGTAGCAGGGGAATAGACAGGAGGTAATTTAAGGTAAACAAGTATGTGGGAGGATAGTAGAGTACATAAAAACAAACACACATATGTATTTAGAAAATTACAGGATGTTAAATTAGTAAAATTTTGAGGGTGAAAGAAGAAGAAATAGAAGAAGAAGAAGAAAAGGAGAAAGTAAGGGAAAAAAGAATAATAAAAAAAGTATGGGGGCTTATGCAATTTCTCTATATTATATTATTCAGGTGACTCAGTTCTCAAAGTTCTATTTCATGTGAAGTTCTTGGTTTCACATATGTTGGGGTTGTGAGGGCCAGAGGATAGAAGGATAGAGGAGAAAGAAGAAGGATAAGAAGGAAAAACAATACTCTTAGAATTCTGTTTCTTTCCTGCTTCTCTTCTCTTCTAGTAGGTGGAGTTGTCTATTCTAACCTGGAGTCTCTGCCCTCAGGTTGATGTAGGTAACCAGAGTGAGAAGACTTGAGCCCCTGGTATCGTCTCCCTCTCCTGCCTGGAGCTTCCTAGATCCTGGACTCTCTGTTTTGCTCCAGGTTTTTAGGCCCCTCCCCTTTCTTGCTTATCACGTCTCAACTGCAGGACCTCTCTCCCTCAGGCTTCCACCAGGTAGGCCGTTCCCTGGTCGCACTGCACTCCTAGTCAACTGCGAGTGGTTTATGTGCTGAGTAGTCACTGTGCTGGGTTATGGCAGCTGGGTGGGTGGGGGAGTTGGAAACCAGGTACCTGTTCAAATGGAGATCCAAGCTGATAGCAATGCCCACCAAAAAATGTCAAGAAAGTTTTTCCAAGATGGAGTCTTTCTGCTTCTAGCACCAGAGTGTCTGGTGAGGTGGGAGGAGCTGGGATGGCCTTGTGCTGTGGCTAGATTGCAGCTGAGTGACCTGCATGGGAGTGGAGTACAGCTGATTAGGTGTTTCTGCTCCACCACTTGCGAACTGTGTGTGCACCTGAACTGTGAGCTTTGGGTCAAGAGTCTGGAGTCTTAAGGGAACACAGAGGCTCTGATTTCTGTGCAGGTTTTCACAGCTCTGGTGGTTTCTGTGAAAATCCGCTGTATAGGGGTCCTGTTGCCTGCTCTGAAATGTTGTATTCCATCTAGATGAGACCTTGTGGAGACACCTCCTGACTACTTTCTTGGTTTAATTCCACAGAGAAGCCAGAAACAGTACCTCCTCTATTCCACCATCTTGTATCTGACCTAATCCTAGGCATTCTTTTATAAAACAGAAAATTGACTAAGACACAGAAATACAGAAAAGAGAGAGGTTTATAACACCTAGACTTCATTTGAATTACTGCTTTAAATGGTATGTTATGAATTATTTATCAGGATGTAATTTGTAACAATATTATTTGAAAGACTATAGTAATATAGAAATGAAATATATCATTATTATATTACCTACACAAAAACTGGCTTTATAAGATTGTTTTTGACATATCAACAATCAATCCAAAGAGAAATGATTTCCTTTTCTATATTCTACTCCTTAAAAATGCTAATGAGTAAGTTATGCTCTTTCAAGGACACAGGTTCTGAAAGAACAAATTACCAATCCCTTTAGGGAAAAGATTGTGTATAAATACCTTTTTGGAGTGATGGAAAACATAGTAACTGGCTTGATAATTTATATTTTTGTATTCATGCAATGAAGCTTTGTGTAACATTTTATTGGAAATTTTCAATACTTACGGAGAAGTAACCCCAGTCACAAGAAGACAATATCACTGTCATGGAATGTAATTGACCTGATATGTAACTTGTACCATAATATACAATTAATAATGTACATAATATACATTTGGAAATAAAACAATCTGTAGCTCTTTTATATTACAATTAAAATAAAGTATTACATGAACACCACTTAATAACTTACAGGTGTTATAATTAAAAAGAAAATTCATACTGATGCATTAATGTTTTTTTTCATTTTTGAAGCAAAACATATAAACTTAGTCTTCTGAATAAAAATATATTTAGGGTAGCTTACTATTAAGAGTAGGGTTCATAAGTGCCTGCCTTCTTTAAAATTTAAAAAAACTTCCCATTTATTATCTAAGCTAAAAAGTGGATAAGTAATTGTTTGATTTGAAAGAAAGAGTTGCCCTCATATGAAGGAAAAACATATATAGGAAAATGTGGTATTCCATAAGTCCTGAGATCTGTTCCTATATCTGTGATTCAAAGTCTCTTAATATTGTTTCATTATTAAATGAAATAATGATTTCATATCTACACAGAAGGAGAAAATCATAGCTCTAAACAGTCATTCAAAATGCTGAACAAGTCAGTGTAGTGCTAGGGCTTGTACCTATTTATGTCCTTGTGAATGCTAAGCATACCCTGTACCAATGATCTACAACCCTGTATCTGTATTCCAAATCTTTAATGAGATTGTAAACACACCATTAATGCCTTCTTGAATTTATTGTAAGAAAATTTATTTTTTTAAAGAGAGAGAGAGAGAGAGAGAGAGAGAGAATTTTTTTTTAATATTTATTTTTTAGTTTTTGGCAGACACAACATCTTTGCTTGTATGTGGTGCTGAGGATAGAACCCAGGCCACATGCATGCCAGGCAAGCGCGCTACCGCTTGAGCCACATCCCCAGCCCTGTAAGGAAATTTATTGTTAACAAAAGTATGCATGTTCTTTTATGATAAAAACTATAATATACAAAAATAAAATAACCAGTAATAAGTTTGATATAGATGAAGTATCTCCACCAATGGAAATTATAATAATTATAATAATTGATGGAAATATGAAGAGCACATACACCAAAAACTGGAAAGATACCCAGTGTTCATGGATTGGAGGAATATATGTCCTTACTATTCAAAGTGATCAGCATAATCAAGGGAATCCTTGTCAAAATGCCAATGACATTCTTTACAGGAATATTAAAAAAAAACATGAGATTCATATGGAATTACAAAAGACTAAGACTAATCAAAGCATTCTTGAGCAAAACAAATCTGAACACATCACAACACCTGATTTCAAAACATACTACAATGATATACGGGTCAAAAAATCATGATTTGATATAAAGACTGGAACATACACTAAAGGAGCAGGATAGAAAAAATCTATAAGTTATCCAATGTACTTATAGCCAACTGAATTTAGACAAAGTCAGAAAGACTATGCAGTGAAGTAAGTACTATCTCTTTTTTAAAAGTTTTATGGTTTGGATATGAAGTGTCCCCCAAAAGCTCATATGTGAGACAATGCAAGAAGGTTCAGAGGAAAAATAATTGTCTTTTGAGAGTCTTAACTCAATTGATGAATTAATCCCCTAATAGGGATTAACTGAGTGGTAACTGAAATGGTACAGGAGTGTGGCTTTGGGTATATATTTTGTATCTGGAGGGTGGAGTCTCTCTCTCTGCTTCTTGATCAGCATGATGTGAGCTCCTTCCCTTTGCCACACTCTTCCACCATGATGTTCAGTATCATCTAGAGCTCCAGAAATGGATACAGCCTTCTATGGACAAAGACCTCTGAAACTATGAGTCCTCAAATAAACCATTCTCCTCTATAGTTGTTCTGGTCAAATCCTTTAGTCACAGCTGCGGAAAAAAGGCTGACTACAACAAAAATGATGCTCAGAAAACTGAATATCCACATGTGGAAAGATGAAACAAGATCCCTACGTCTCGCCATGCTCAAAACTCATGTCAAAATGGATCAAGTACTTAAGTATTTCATCTAAAATTATAAAACTATTAGAAGAAAACATAGAAGAAACACTTCAAGGCATTAGAATAAGTAACAATTTACCAAAGCACAGACAACAGAAACTAAGTTAGATAAAAGAGATCAAACTAAATGCTTCTACACACGAAAGGAAATGATTAACAGAGTGAAGCAACAACTTTCAGATTGGAGGAATATTTACAAATTATCCATCTGACAAGGGATTAATATCCAGAATATATAAGTAACTCAATGCAATAGAAAAAAAAAAAACTTCACAAATAATCCAATTTACAAATAGGCAAAATACTTAAGTAGACATTTCACAAAAGAACACACAAAATGGCCAATAACTATATAAAAAAATGCTCAGCAAATACCAATAATTGGACAAATGTAAATCAAAACCACTATAGGCTATTATGTCAACCCATTAGAATTCCTGTATTTTTTTCAAAAAGCAAATATGCTGGTAAGGATGCAAAGAGGAACACATAAACACTATTGTTGGGAATATAAGTTATTATAACATTTATGAAAAATGTGGGCATCTCTTAAAAAACTGAAATTAGAACAATCATATTATCCAAAAATCCCATATATCCAAACTTACTAAAAGCATATGTCTAAGAGATACCTGCATGCCTATGTTTATTGCAGCAGTATTATTAATAGTCAGGATATTATATCAATCAAAATGGTCATTGATGGATAAATAGGTAAAAAATTGGTGTATGTATTACATTGTAATATTATTCACTCTAAAAAAAGTTGAAAACTTATAATTTTTTTTGTAACATGAGTGGAACAATCGAATATTGTTTTAATTTAAATAACCCAGGCACTAAGTATCAATACTGTATTTTCTCACTCAGTTGTGAATGTTAAAAAATTGATCATGTACAAGTATAGAGTAGAAAATATGTCACCAGAGGCTGGAAAGTGTAAGACAGGGAAGGGTGATAGTGTAGGGTGAATAATGCATACCAAGATACAATTAGAAGAGTAGAAGTAGTACTAAATTTCTCTACCAGGTGACTTTCATCCACATCAGTTACTTACTCATTTCAAAATAGCTAGAATGAGGGGTTTGAAGGCTACCAAAATATAGAAATGATAATATTAGAAAAAATGGAAAAATCTAGTTTCTATGATATTATGATTGCAGTCTGTATGCATGTATTGAATTATAATGTTGTACCCTACAAATAAGTATAAGAATTATACACCATTAAAATATTTTTAAGAATATGCTGCACATGGTGGCACATACCTGTAATTCCAGGGCTTCCAGAGACTAAGGCAGGAGGATGGCAAGTTCAAGGCCAGCCTCAGCAACTTAGCAAGACATTATCTCAAAATAGAAAATTAAAAAGGGCTGGGATGTAGCTTAGTGGTGAAGTGCCCCTGGGTTCAGTCCTTGTACCAAAGAGACAGAGAGAGGGAGTTTACATTCCAGATATTCTGGGAAAGTCTCAGCTATACCATGTATCCCATTGTCAGATGATGTGCTCTGATTTGTATTCAGCATACATAACTCAATATTTTTCACTTCTTTGTCTTCTAACATATAATGTACAGTTTTCAATTCAAAGCCTTATTATTATAATATCTAACCATTTCATATGGCAAATAATATCAAGGCCATTGCTTCCATTTAATTGATTTTGCTCTCACTTTATTTTTCCTCATCTTGTTTTGCATTATGCATGTCTTTGAAATGCATAAATCGTTTTTGAAAGACTATAGGATGTCATCATAAATAAATAACTTCCAGAAATTCTTTGGAAATTTGTCCAAACTCCTTTTTTCTATCTTATTTAATGGGGATGTGTATTCAGATAGAATTCATATTTTTGTATTTTATTTTTTATCCTGGAAATTGTTTTTTCATATTTCAGTTCTTAATTCTTGGAGGGCAGTACAAAAGACAGACCCTACAATTTCATTATATCATTGCTCTATTTTATTTGTTACAATCAAATAATTATGTTTTATACTTACTCATGCCACTGAGATGGGAGAAACTTAGGAAGTGGTGAGATTAAAAATTTACTGCATGGAATACATTTGTAGAAACATATTTTATTTCTAATTTAACAATTTCAAATGCAACTTCTGTATGAAGTTGCTCATACTTATAGCCCAGATATATCCTCTGAATAGCCAGTACATGTTTTAACATACCATTGAAAGTCTCCAATTGAGCTGGCTGTGATGGCACACACCTATAATGCCAGTACTTGGGAGGCAGAGACAGGAGAATCACAAGATTAGCCTGAGATTAGCCTCAGAAACTTAGTGAGGACCTCAGTGACTTAGTGAGACTCTGCCTCAAAATAAAAATAAAATAAATACTAGTGGTAAAACACCCCTGGGTTAAATCCCCAGTATAAATAAATAAATAAATAAAGTCTCCCATTGATATATCTAAGACTTTTAATGACTAAACTACTAGTTCATGCCATCATTGTAATCTCTCACATGTAATACTGCTACAACCACTTAAGAGCTGGGTCCTCCAAATTATTTTTTATGCAGCAGCCAGAATAATCTTTCCCATTGCAAATTAATGATACCTCATCATCTTCTATAACTTTCTACAATCAAATAACTTCATGTTATTGTGTGGTTAAAAGAAAAATAATTAAAACTCTTTATCATGTCTTCCAATTACATATGGCTTACCCTTTCCATTCTAGCTCTGTTTCCATATCTTTCCCCAAGATTTCTATACTAGTCATGCTGTTCTTTTCAGATGTCCCTGTACTTGTAAAGTTTCCTCCTACTATTAAGTCGGGAACACTGTCTCCCTCTTCATACTGATTCTTTTGATGGAAAAATCATCACAATTGAAAAATTCATCTTTCATGAGTTCCAATACTAGGTCAAATATGTTCATGACATTAGGTCCTTTTGTTTGTGATCATTTTATTAATATCTATTTCTCCCTACTGGACTTTAAAACATAATGTCAAGAGTTGTGTCACTTGCTCGAAGTTGTATTTCATTGCCAAGCCCAATGCCACAAATATTGGGTATTCAGTACAACATTTTTGGATGATTGAATGAAAAATAATAGAAAAAATGTCAACCATTCACTTTGTAATGAATTTTAATACAATCTTATTGGTTTCTTTCTAAAACCTAGCTCCAAAATATATGGCACTGAGATGAATGGAAAGAACCTGCTTTAGAAGTATGGACAAAATCAGGAGATTTGAATGAAGCATGGTGGTAGACAGGAAGTCACTTTGGATAAGTCCTGGAAAATCTGACAAATTTTAGATACTTTGGAGGTTGAGGGATCACAACTCAAATGTCACCATTTTACAACTCCATAGAGACTCCCCTACTCTGTTGAAGTTTGCAGTCAAACTGCATCCTTTAACAACCATATGGAAAATTTAAACCATTGAGTAATTTGCAGAGGCTTTCTGTTCAAGTTATTGGTCCCAATTGTCAGTGGATAAGGAAAGAACTATTTGCTTCTATCTTAAAACATAATTTTAGAAAGGAGAATTCTAGAAACTAGAAGTCTTTTATGAATGTAAATGGAGCCCAGATGAAACTCTAAGACATTGCAACTGTTTCTCCTTGAAGAAGAATTGTCATTTTCTACAGAGAATTAAAATGCATGGGTATTAAAGTATTCAGGGTCAATGTTAGTTAAAATAATATTCCCTGTGAGTCATCAGGGAGTTACCAATTAGATATGAAGTTTAATAGATCCATAAGTGAAACCACTGTGCACTTCTTTTGAAGATAATCAAGGTAAAAATGTATGTTGATGTCCACAAGAAGAGACCACATGGGCTAAATTCAGAGACTGTGAATAGAATCATATTGAATAATAGCATCTTTCCAAAATTATTATATTTAGTGGTGGATTTACATTCTTCCAGAACATTCTATTTTAAACTATATTATTCCTCAGGTGCCATTGGCATGAAATAAAATAAATAGTATTGATGTTGTCATTGAGTAGGAATTCTGTAGAATTTGGGAATCTTAGTATTGACAGCAAATAGGCACATCAATATTAATTCAATTAGATTATGGTTCTCCTCAAGGTGGTAATATTTAATCTCTCAATGAGAGGAGAGATGAAACTTTAAACATTCAAGTACTCTTGGACTTTTGAAAAATGTATTGTTCTGAACATTGTTTATATTATTTATCTTGATAAAGATTTTGCATCTGGGCTAGAATTGTAGCTCAGTGGTAGAACACTTGCTTAGCATGTGTGAGGTGCTGGGTTTGATCCTCAGTACCATATAAAAATAAATAAATAAAATAAATGTATTGTGTCTATGTACAACTGAAAAATTTTTAAAAAGATTTTGCATCCATATTTATAGAAACCTTGCAATAGATTCTAATTAAATAAGTATATTACATTGAGGCATAATTATAAAAAATAGTCTTATTAGAGCCTTTTTATACTTAATACTATACCATTTTGACGCATGGTTTAAATATTAAAGTGGTAATAATTACTTTTATCATTTAAAATGTTTTATTTTTCACTTTTTTCTTTACACTGAAATAAATACATTTATGTGATACTTGGAGCTATGACATGTTAAAAATATTTCTATATAATATTCTTCAGTCTTTAATACTTAAACTTATTTGCTTGTCAACCTTTTCAACCATGTTTCCTTTTCCAACCATTACTTTTACAAATGTAGACTATAATACTAAATAATATCTCTGATAATTATTTTATTATTTTCTGGTGTGAGTTGTGGAACACAGCAAGTCATAGAACTGAACATTAAATTATTGGCTATCTGATGATAATATTTGAGAATTAAAGCAATTTTACTCAAACTTCACTTATATGAATTAGTTTTACCTTTAACTAGAATAGAGTAATTGAACAGATTATTTATAAATACCAAATACAAAATTAACAAAGCACTGTCATGGCATGCTTTGGATGGCCCTAAAAAGACCCCAGTTACATTCACCTAAGTAGAATGAAAACAGGCATAATCATAAAAATTTTATAGTATCTAATGCTTTTCTATGAGAACAACTTAATAGCATGCATTACAAACACATTGCAGACCCATAGAAAGATTGGTAGTTAAATGTCTTCTAACACAAAATTTGGTTAATATTGTTTACTCATCCCCATATCCTCAGCTGCTTGTATATAGAACATCTCATTTCATCTACTTGCCAAAGATAATCAGTTTATTTTTGGAAACTTTGGATCATAATATATGTGCTAAGATCAATAGATATATAAAAAGTATGCTGTGGTTCTCACCTTCAGATACAAGTTAAATATTGATTAAGCACAGAACTCCTTTCCACTGACACTGGTCATTGTGCCCAAACCTACCTAAAGTGCTTCAGGCAGCTACTACCAATAGGTATCACTTGCTTCATAAGCACATGCAGTTATTAAAACATGTGTAAAACACCATGTTGTTAACAGATAAGACTTTTCATGACACAGAAAATAGATTCACTAGTTTAAGACCACCCAATATGCTCATGAGATAAAATATTTCAGATCCCATTTGTGTAAGGACAACATTAGCAGGGTTAGAATCTGAGTAAGGTTTTCTTTTTTATAAGGTAGAACTTTGTAAAACTTTATTTATTTATATGTGGTGCTGAGGATTGAACCCAGCGCCTCACATGTGCCAGACAAGTGCTCTACCACGGAACCACAACCCCAGTCCAGGATTTTCTTTGTTCTTGATGTGCATTTTATGAGGTGTCAGGTTGACTCAAGTAACCAGTGCCGCAGTCTGGCTGGGCACAAAATCACGAGCCACCACACAGCTTGTAGATTCAAACAGCAACTCTTTATTCCCGAACTCACACCAGCCGTCTACAATCACGTTCTGGGGAAATCCACGTTCTCTGCCCAAATCCACCTCCACTGGGCTTCTATCTCCCAAAATATACTGTCTGAATCCCGTGAGAACTCAAGGGGAACTCAGGCAGCAGGATACGCCCTATTCCCAGCAGGAATAATCTTAAACCTTAAACCTGGAACCTAAACTGGGAACGCCCTAAACCCGATTATCTTAAACCGGGAACACCCTAATCCACCCTGGTCCTTGAGCAAGGTCACCTATATTCAATGTCACTGCAAAATGTCAGCAACATGGGGTACGCTGGCAAGGAAATTGTCATACCTACTTGGCTAATGGCTCCCAGCAACCAGAGCAAAGCTCAAAACAATACTCAAAACTTATTTTCTGGAGTAAATATACTTTGTATACAACCAGAGATATGAAAGATTGTGCTCTATATGTGTAATATGAATTATAATACATTCTGTTGTCATATATAAAAATTAATAAAAAGAAATACCAAGCTGTGGATTAGATGAAGTGAGACTTTGGATTCAATTAATCTAATACAGTTATGACAAAGCAATGTCTTTTCAAACCATGGGTTTGTCTTTGAGACACTTGCAGATTTTTTTATTAGCATATGTTATCATCTGCTGTAGTGTAAATTATCCCATTATCTGGCCTTATGTTAAAGTAATTGAAACTAGCTATAGCTATATCCATCATTTTAACTCTCACAATCATAAATAAATAATACAGATTCATTGCAATATCTATTTTGGCATTGGAAAAGTGTCGCTTTCAGTTGCTGAATTTTTAAGTGTAATTTCTACTATAGGCTTTATTAACACTGATGTGCTGATTCTATATCCTTCTTAAATGATGTTTTATCTTTGAAATTAATGTTTTGGATTTAATACTCAAATCAGTTCTGACCTCTAAGTCATTCAAATTCTAATTTAATATTTCCTCTATAATTTATGTGTTATGGTCAAGAAGAGGAAGTACATATTTTAAAAATTATAATATCATTCTGAGTAGTTTTCAAATTTGTTGATATATTCTTTTTTTGTTCTTTTTTGTGCCAGGCTGAGCTTCCTCAAGAGCCATATGATCAATGCCTAGAAGGGGGTCATTTAAATTAGATTATAATAGCAAGAGTGTAAAGAGCCCAATTTCAGATTTTGGTTTCTCATCTAGGACAAATAGTCAGATGTGGCTTTCTTGGTTTCCTTCTTTTGTATGAACAAACTACAGAGGAGAAAGTTTCTCTTGATTAAAAGTGTATTGAAGGTCAGAGCATAGACTGTGGTACTAGAAGGCATAATAAAAATGTCCCCAAATTAACCTCACTCTGGAGCAACATGGTGCCCTGTGGGGGCTAGGTTATACAGGCCTAAGAAAGATAACAGGTCATTATTGATAGGCATAAACCTACTCTGTGCTGAGTGTTGTACAAGGCTTCAGGATTAGAGGGTCCTTTGCTATTAGCATTCCTTATAAAGCAGTGCTGCATCACATGAATGGAAGATGAGCAAGGTGTTTAGGAAAAAATTCAACATGTTGGAGAAGAATGAGAGTGAATACAAAAAACTGACTTAGAAAATCTTTGTTCAAATTCTATCTTGGCCACATTCTACTTGTGTGATTAGCAGTATGCTTTATCTCTGAATGCCTGTTTTATTGACACAAACACCTATTTTGGTACTGGGGATTGAATTCAGGGGCACTTGACCACTGAGCCACATTCCCAGCTCTATTTTGTATTTTATTTACAGAGAGGGTCTCACTGAGTTGCTTAGTGCCTCATCATTGCTGAGGCTGAGTTTGAATTTATGATCCTCCTGCCTCAGCCTCCCAAGCCACTGGGATTACAGGCATGTGACACCATAAATACATTTTTAATTCAGGTAAAGCTCAAAAGTGAACCTCAAAATTTCATTCATTTTCCCATTGCATTGGGGAAGCTTGCACCATTGTGGGGAGCCACATCCAGGCTCTTTTAATCTAAATAGTATTAGATAATTTTTTTGTGCTCATAGTGGGAGAACCTTGGGAAAGGTGAAGGAAGAAAAACTCTTTCTACCCACAGATCTTATACCTGATTGTTGGGTGTTCAAGGAAAGAGAGGAAAAGTTTCACCCTAAATATACAAGGTAGGAGTATTTTGAGAAATGAGGGTGTAAAACAACATCACATTGCTGCACACATGGTACCTTTACAAAGTTCTCTTGTCTCTAGGGAGGAGCATATTGTTGTGGGGAATGAGAACTATAAGGGTTTTAGGGAGCTGATACTTTGAACTCATGAGTTGAACTTTGACAAAACTGTCAACACAAAGAGCCTTTCTTTGTCTCAAAACATTTAAACTTTTCAATCTCTGAGCTAATTGAGGGAATTAAATAAGTGGCTTCCTGTTTATTTCTAACTCTAAAATACGGGGCTGACACTTATGTTGACTTATCTAGCAATGACTGGATTTTCTCATGCTAGAAGGTGGTTTGAAGTCCCCAAATACTTTTTAAAAATTTATTTATTTGCTTTTCTTTTTAATTATTCATGACAGTAGAATGTATTTTGGTAGAATATACATACATAGAATATAACATATTTTACTTAGGTGCCCACTCTTGTGATCATATGTGATGTGGATTTACCCTGGTCGTGTACACAAATACAAGGCTAGGAAAGTTATGACCAATTAATTATACTGTCTTTCCTATTCCCCTCCCCACTCCCTTCCCTTTGCCAAAAGCTTTTTGATTCCTCCTCCACAGCCTGGCATTTGAGTAGGTCTTATACCATGACTAATAGTTTGGATTGCTTCTGATTCTCTGTGCTGAACATTTATTTCATTCTCATCTCTTACTACTTCCTTGAAATCCTTTGATTCTTAACTGGAAGAGCACAAGTCAACAGGACGAAGTACTGTGTCTCAAACCTTTCTGTAAATGTCATGTGTTATAAATGGGGCCTGTCTGGAACTAGAAGGACCTCAATACTGTTTCTGACTAAAAACGTAGAGATCACAGCTGAGCCTCAAATATGAAGTTATTCTGAGACTACAACTTGCTCAGCCCTTCAAGGTCTGATTCACGTCATAGTTTACCCAGAATATTAACAAAACAGAAAGCTGAGGTTGTTTTTTTGCTGTTTGTTTTCTTTTCTTTTTAAAAATGAAGTGGGGGAAAAAGAGAACAAAACATAAAACCACGGGCTGAGTATATAAGAAAATGTTGTGTCAAAGGTTGTAAAAGTCAAGAATGGATCATAACCAGGTTTTGTCCCAAGAGGAGCATTGGTGATCTGCTCTGAATCTTAGGATTCTTCCTTAAAATCTGTATTGTTTCAATGTCAGAATGTTGGCTGCCTTTATCAGAGTTAATGTTGGTGTTTCAAAGAGTTTTCAGTTTCCATATCAGTAATTGCAGAAAACTCACCCTTTAAAGTTCAGATATTACTAGTGCCCTGTTTCTGCTCTTAATTGCTAATTATACAATCTGGGTAAATGCTAGAAATGTGACTCTTTCTGTTCTGCAAATGTTTTGCAGCTGCCTATACATTCAAATTAAAGCCCAATGCAGCTGTCCTAGAGGCAGTTTTATGTGATTCCCTGGAAGGACAAATTCCATTTTTAATGCTGCCTGAAAGTCTCTCCGTCCACTTCTCAAAAGTCTGTTGCTTCCTGTGCCTGTTCATTCTGAGGGAAGGGAGGGATTGCCATTTTGCTGTTCCTTGCTCACTTAAATGTGAGTTATACAAGCCTTGTTTCCATTTCATCTCCTCTCAGGAAATATTTTAAAATATCTAACCTCTTTTCCTTGGTATTCTTCCAGAAAAATATATTTGGCTCTTTGGAATCCTATGCCCATGGTAAAGTATAAAATATTTTTCTAGGAGAATCTCCTTTCAGTGAAGATAAACCTTCCCTTAGATCTCTGATACTTTCATATTATAAAAATTCTAACTTTGCAATACCTTGAGTAGCTCATTTGTCAGGAAGAGTTGCCACATTTTTGGCTATATGAAAAACTGGCTTAAACATTTATAATACACTCTGTGTGTCTAAACCTCTCTGTAAAAGAGGGTTAGATTCTGGTGATCACCATTAGCACTGGAATACTCCTTCCATGAGTCTTTTCTCTGTCCCCTCACATTATGAATACAAACATGAAATCAAGCTGCTTTTGTGGTCCCTACTATACATGCAATAGCTTCTCAAAAATAGATTTTTCAAGATTTGTGAATCATAGAAATAGAAGGAATCTGCATCTTTTAAGTCCATACAATGTCAATTTCAGTTAAATATCTGAAAATGCTTTCTAGCTACCCACAAATGGAATATTCCCATAGATATTTTCACCTGATAGTCTCTAAACTTACAACATCATACTGTATTGGCTGTTTTTTTTTTTCTTTCTTGTTCCACATCTCCCCACATCCTCTATCTAGGATTACATGGAGAACTCCAAATCCTTTGCCTTGTGTTATGCTGATTTTTCCTCACTCTCTTGCCTTGATTCTCAAGCCTGTATTACCAAATCTATAAAAATACTCAGATGTGAAAAAAATGAACTTTTAAATAGAAATAGATGAGATACTTCTTCCTGAGAAAGAATTTGTAGCTATAAAAATAGTTTTTATTTTGCTCATATACTTACATCAACTCTTCAAGTTCCTTTATTCATTTAAAAATATCCATTTAGTACCTACTATGTAGGGACTTTCAGTAAGCACTTGTTTCTAGGATAAATTTGTACATATTAATTTGAAGCACAATAAAAGAAAGGTTTGACAAAAGAGGAAATTGATTCTAGTTCTAAATCATTTATCTTTCAACTTTGTTCTTAAATGACCATTGTAGACTTCTCTAGAATATTGAAATTATTTAGAGTCTTTCTTTTCCAACAGGTGAAATAGACATCCATGTGGACAAAAATTTGGAATACACTACTATGTGTGTAAATGTTGTCATTCTGCCACTTAACAGTTATGCAACTTTGGTCAAGGCTTTAGGCATGTATGTCCCCATCTTAAACTAAGAATACTAATAGTACCCACTTTAGCTAGTTACTGTGAAGTTTAAATGATATGAAATACTGCCAATTCTTAACACAGGGATTGTTATATATTGAGTGAAAACCAGACATTATTATGAATGGAAGCTCAGGGAGGGCAAGTGACTTGCTCAAGTTCACATACTTGTAAGTACTGATATATTGTATTTGGCATCACGTATAAAAAAATATAGCATTCAAATATAACAAGTTGTCTAGTCATGCTGAGACAGGTCTGTAATCCCAGCTACTGTGGAAGACGAGGCAGGAGGATTGCAAGTTTGAAATCAATCTGTGCTGCAGCCCAGTAATAGAGTGCTTGCACATACTAAGGTCCTAGGTTCAATATCCAATGCCACATACACACACACACACACACACACAAAGACATTTGAAGGTTTAGTGGAAGACAAGCTATAAAAGCATATATCAGGCAGAAGAAGAAATATATTCAATGATTGATGAGTGAGAAATCCTTTTATGTTTAGACAGTAATAAATTGACATCCCTAGAATAAGAAGAGGAAGAGAGTGAATGGCGCTAGACAAGGTGTCACGGGATGATAGGGCCAGCTCCACTGCATAAGTATAGAATATTATTAGAGAATGCAGCTCTACGATATTACTAGGGTTAGTCTACATGCTTTACAAAACATAGTTCCCAACTCGCAGTGGCTTTCTTAACAAAACTCTCATTCATTTTTGAGTTCATGTATATTACCAGTATGAGGGGGAATGAGAGTTTCTTCAGGGAGATATTCAGAGATCCAGATTACTCCATGCATAGGCACTGTCACCTCCTGGGGCTTCAGTGACATTTACATAAATCTCTGCATTTGGTTAGAAGCTAAAGGCCATGTGAAAGCTAATATGACTGTGTTAGAGACTTTGGAGACAAGTCCTGGAAGTGACACTTATCACTTCAACTTTTGGCTAACTTACATTAGCAGTAACAGTAGTTGGCCATATCTAACTCTAGGAGGTGTTGGAAAATATATCTGGCTTCCCAGAAAGGAACATGAGGATTTGATGAACACCTAATACTCTCTTTGACATACCTTTGCATTTCTGTGACCTTATCTGTCTATGTTAACCTCTCCAAATTCACATTTCATTGCCAGTAGAATGAAGAACAGTCAAGTATCAAAGTTGTTACAAGGAATAAAGCATTATCTATGAAATTCACTTTTAGAATACCTGTCATACATTAGGTAATGATTATTATATAAGGACAATTGGACAACAAAATGGATGATGCACTTTATATGACTGGCTCACTGAACAGTAGATGAAAGATGAAAGAATGGTAATGAAATTCTGAAGGAAGCTAAGCCACAGAAGCCCACATGCATTTTACAATGGAGAGAGAATGATAGGTAACATGTATAAACAGTCTTTCTCAAGCATGAAATTTTCTGCCTGACTTTTGGCAGGAAAATTTCAAGAGTAGAATTCCTTGGAAAACACAAAACAGTGGTAGTGCCAAGGAGTGACAATGGGAGTTATGTCTTTCTCCGCCTCCAACAAACACACAAACTAAGTAAAAACAGTACATACAATGTCAAGACAGTTCTCTAAGTTATCCATCCTGCCTTGAAATTCAATCTGATTTCAAGCCCTGAACATTCCTTCTGTGGATGTTTTTATGCACCACCATGAAGAGCAACTGACCTCTATGTAAATTAAGATTCAATGCATATTATTTTTGTTTTCAGAGCATGTTTACTTTTGACTGACAAACAGTTTGAAAATTAAGGTTTTTCTCAAATCAAATCCATTGGCATAAATCAAAATAAGAGAGGAAATTTACTGAATGCAGGGTTTGCTTAAATTGTGGTAAATATTTGTTTTCTGGTATCAAAAATGGATGGCTTAATTTCATTTTGTTAACATTCAATATTTTCTGTTATTAATAAGGAAATGCTGTGACCCTAAATGAATTATGTCAAGATTAAGCCTACAATTACTTTTCAAACAATAAAATTGCTATTTCATAAGTTATTAATTTTTAAAATTCAATACAATTTTCAGGATTATTTACCATTGATTAGGAATTAGCTTGATGAATCATTTTGAAGAAAGTTCTTTATTTTTAGCTCACACAAACAAGTTGCTTGACAGCAGCAAGTTGAATTAGTGTGTTGAATTTCCACAGCAATGTGAATGTATGTTAAATGCTTTGTTTTAATATTTGCTATTAATAAGGAAAATTGTGACTCTGAACACATTTAGTTAGCCTCTGAACATTTTGAGTTTATGAGTTTGAAAATAGCTTCAGGTTAAAGATGTGTTGCGATTTCATCACGGACCCTTGGGTTTTTAAAAATTCATCTGATGGAACATGATGCAGTTCAAATAGTTTGTGAAGACATATGAATCTGGATCATACACACTTAAATACCCATTTCTTAAGTAAAATCTCCATCTAGTCCATTCTCTTTTTTCCTATGCATATGTCTGAATATAAGTTCCCTCTTCCTTCCATTTCAAAGACACTAGGTTGTTCTTTGTACAATTCTGAATCATTTCTACCCATTTTATTCCTAAGAATTCTCAAAATATATTTTATCATTTATTATAAAATAATGCTTTACTAACTTGTAAATATTAATGCCTCAAATGCAAATACTACCTTCTTTATGAGCATGCTTTGTTTAGATGTTTTATTCACTTATATAACTATGTGCTTTTTTTACTCATAATAAATGCCTACTGAATAGAATTTCCATATCCAATTAAATGTTTCAGCCATTAAATTGATATCATTCTTCTCTTCCTTTTCTTCCTCTAATGTAAATTAGAGAATTGAGAAATTCTTCTTTTATTCTCTTAGGAGAAAATTGACTTTTTCTTAATTGGCTACCAAGGTCCTGCATATATACTAGATTGCTGTACAGAAGGATTGATATAGCTACAAATTCTCTATAAATGTTAAGAGTAATAGAGGGGCTGGGGATATAGCTCAGATGGTAGAGTGCTTGCCTCTCATGCATAAGGCCCTGAGTTCAATCCTCAGCACCACAAAAAAAAATAATAAAAATAAAGAGAAAGAGAGAGATTAATAGAGAAAAACAGTGTTTTATGAATACATTTGCTGTATATATATGGCACCTTCCCTTCAGTTGGTGTTAGAATAAGCAGATGTGGGTTTAATGTGAAGCTAAGTAAGAAACATTCTATTGCTTGGATTAGACTCATTTTTCTTTTTTTAAAAAAAATATTTTTCTAGTTGTAGTTGGACACAATACCTTTATTTTATTCATTTATTTATATGTGGTGCTGAGGCTCAAACCCAGTGCCTCATACGTGCTAGGTAAGTGCTCTACCACTGAGCAATAACCTCAGCACCGATATTGACTCATTTTTCTTTAAGGTGACTTATCCAAATACATAAGCTTTTGGTTCCATTAAACCTTGAGTCCCTCCTGGTGATTAATCCCATTTCATATATGAGAAACTCTAAAAGTTTATGACTAATCTAGAAATATAGACAAGTACACTGAGTAAAAGAGACATGAAAACCTAATTAGAAGATTTTTACTTTCTATGAGAAATATACAAATCCAGTTTTTTAAAAAAAATAAGAAATAAAATTTAGAATTGATACTAAATTATTTGGCTGAGTCAAATTTAATCTGAAAGCATGTGATGTTCCATCTGTTGGCCATTAAAACAATGCAATATGTACATTAGAAAATTTATTCTGAAACATTAGTTGATTATCTGTCAAAATTATTTAGGTAAAGTGGCATGTGCAGATAATAATAAAAATATTAAAATGTTTCATGGCACTTTAGGAACTATGTTTCATTTTTTCTACACTTAGAAATGAGATTTTCCTGGATGTCATGGGAATTCGATTCTTTTGCTCAAATATATACGCATTTTTTTAAAAAAAATAAGGTCAATTTTAACTTAAGCAAACCATTGAACTCAGAAAACTACTGAGAATTTAAATTAATTTTATGTAGACAGTTTTGATTCTATTTTTGATAAGCTACTTAAGATTTTTAAGATAATCAGGAAACTATCGTAACAAAGTGAAATTCATTAACTCTGTATTGAAAGATAAAGAGTGGAGCATAAAAGTATGGTTGCCATTTTCAAAAAAAAAAAACATAGTTAGGAATGATTAGATGTTACTCCACATAATACAGTATTCAGTAGATGGTGATTGATCATACTTACTGGCTATTATTTTATACAGTTTAAGTATCCCTCATTTAGAATATTTTGGACCACAATGACATTGCATTGACTGTAGATTTTTTGAATATTGAAATATTTTTCTCTTCATGATGCAATATCTTGGGGATGGGATTTAGGTTTCATATACTCTTCATACATGTAGACTGAAACTAATTTATTCACTATTTTTAGTACTCCTGTATTTTGACTGTGTCCTATCAGCATCAGTTGTATAATTTTCTACTCATAGAATCATGTCTGTAAGGAAAGCAAATGAAGGAAATAAAGGTGTAGAGGTGAAGCCACTCAACAGTAACATCTGTTTATTTGGGAGAAACTTGCAGAGGGGGACCCAGTGGATACTGAGACTCATCTTCTGCTTACAGCCTGGGATATGTATAGGGGAATGAGGGAGGGGGGAATTACAACATTACTAGGGGGTTGTTAGGGAAGGGTCCTTGTCTTGTCTTAAGAAACCAGGTGTTTTCAGGATTTCACTCAAACATAATAACTACTTTGTTATGATGATGCAATGTTTGGGATTTCTTTGCATGATGATGTCTGGGGTTCAGGTCAGGCCAAGTCAGAGTGACTGTTAGGTGACCCTTATTCTAAGATGGAGGATATGTTTCAAAATGTTGTTGCCTGTATCAAGTTCTACCTAACAATGTCAGCACTTTAAAAGATTCAAACATTGGATCATTTTAGATTTGGGACTTTTTGATCAGACATTTTTATTTTTTTTTATTTTATAGAATTTAATGATTCCATTATTTTCTACCATAATATTGCTTAATTAGAAAGGGTGGTTAGCCAAGTACAGAAGCATATGCTTACAATCCCATAGACTCAGGAGGTTGGGGCAGGAGGATAGTGAGTGAGTACTGGGCTAGCCTGGCCAATTTACAGAGACTGTTTCTCTAAAAAAGTGAAAAATGGGCTGACGTTCAGTGGTAAAGTGCCCCAATACCTGAAGTGGGGGGGAAGAATAAAGAGTAGTCACTTGAGTAATGAAACAAAACAAAGCAAAATATATTTTTTTATTGTCACAAATTTTCTAAAATGGTAGTAAGTATAGAATGTATTTTTTCCCAGTGTTGTTGAATTGGTCCTTGTCCCCAGTGCCAATCCAATAATAAGAATGTAGTTTTTCAGACAAAGGAAAAAGAAGGGTTATTGCTTTGCTAGCAAAGGAGAAACACAGGGGACTCCTGTCCCACAGGCTGTGATTCTGCCTATCAGCAGGAGCATGGGACTTTTAAAGAGGTGACTCAAAGGCTACATTCCCCTCATTCTCTGCCTGGAGTTATAATTCATTGTTATTTGGGAGACAATCATTTCTGAGATGTTTTGGTACTATCCCCAAAGTCTGGATTACTTGGTTCCTATGGTGGGTAAGTTACTCAAGGACAGATAATGTTGCCTAAGATGGGGAAGAAAGGTGATCCTGTTTCCCCTGATATTAGGGAGAGGGGGAGATTGGGAGGAACAGGGAGAGAAGAAGAGAAAGAAACATGTCCATTTTAAAAATAACTTGCAGTGGCAGAGCAGCAGGGGCTAAATTCAAAGTATAAAGTGGACCAGTGTTATACCAAGAGTCAGAATTCCTGAAATTGGATTCAGATTTAGAAACCTCCATGTCCTTGTAGACTCACATTGCTTTTCTTACTTCCCATTTATTTATCTAAAAGAAGGTATTACCCTTTACCCTCCTCATTTCCAAAGTGTTTGTTAATATAAAGAGTAATTAAAGTGAATGACACACAAAAATATGAATTAATGATACTGAAAATGATTCAGGGAAATTTTAATACTCTGTGCAGTGATGCAAATTTGGGTATTTTAAGAAATTTATCCTAATGTGTAATTTTTACTTTAATTTAAAAATAAACACTGCATATATTTATGAGCTATAATATAATGTTTTATCATATGTATATATTGTAAAAAGAGCCACTTAAAGTAATTAACATACTATCACATGGCCCACTTGTAATTACTTTTAGTACTTACTGTTACCAATTTTTTTATGCCAAACTGGATTCTTTTTACCTCTTGGAATTGTGAAATCAGAAAGACAAAGAGTTGATTTAGCAAGGAATGAAGGCTTATTCTTGGCCAGCAATAGGAAAACAGGGAGAAAGACTCACAGATCAGCTACTCAATCTATTGAAGGAAAGAAAGTTATAGGCTAAAAGGAATGGGGTAGGGTGGAGACAGTGTAACAAAAGTTAGAAATATTCATGTCTTTTTGGAGAATGAGTGAGGATTTTCTGGGAATTCAGGCAACACTTCTTTTTGCTCTTTTTATCATTCTTTCTGCTGGTCATTTTTGAAATTGTCAACTGGGGTTGCTGTAGGGTATGTCATTTAGCATTCAAATGGCATTATAATGAAGTTAGAGGTTGTCTGAAGATCAGTCTGGCAGTCTCTCCTATCAGTAGAGTTTTGATTCACTCACATGAAGAGGAACTTTGACCTACTTGCATCCAGTCCTCTAAGACAAACAATATTAGGACAGTGCAGAAATTCAACTAGGCAATTAAAGATATAATGGTAAAAATGTTAAAAAGCAATTCTTTTAGCATGCACTGTGGTTTAAATATGCAAAACTAGCTTACAATAGATGGAAACATGGGTTACAGAAATTTATGATGATTCTATTTAGTAAAAGTAAACAAAGTAAAACCATTTTAGGATTTATTTAGCACTAATTACAAAAATATGTGAATATCTTAAATGAGGAAGATTGGAAAGAAGGAAGGAAGGTAGGGATGTGCAAACTACAGAGTAAAGTATAGAAGTTTATGAAATTATATAAATTTAAGCAATGTTCCTGCTTTCAAGTTTTTAAGCTAACCTAAAGAGAGAGATAATGGGATCACAGAATTTCATATTTAAAAATTCATCTCAGTTGATTGCTAAGTCATGCTATGAATAGGGTGGGTTAATAATTTATAATCTATCATTAGGACAAGCTTTTACAGTTTTTAAATTATTTAATGTTATCTGTTTTCCTGTTTGTTTAATCAATTTAATTCTTGTACAGTTCTGCTATAACTTACTCAAGCCATTTGACACTTAACCATATGCTTTCCTGATTTTGAATTGCAGGAGGGAATATTTTAAGAAGATTCTTTCTTTCATTCAACAAATATTTCAGTCACCAACATATTAGGGTGTTTAGCATATAGTAATAAGAGAATAGAAAAAAAATATATCCCTGTCCTAGTAGAAGTTACATACCACATGAAGGTAGATCAAACAGATGAACAAGTGCAACATTTAAAATGACAGATAAATATAAATACTATAGGCACAAATAAAGTAAAGTAAAGGAGACAGATATTCTTTGGCATGGAATGATCCTTTTTAAAGTAAGATGGTAAGTGAAGGCTTCTTTGATGTTGAGATAGGGATTCACAGTAAGGAGAGAGAAATACTGAATTTTAAGAGAAACACCGCAAGACATTGAGATACAGAAAACAGTTGTGTACCTTGTCTGATGCCCTTGTAAAATGAAGCATATAAAAATACACAAGCACAGGGAAATCTGTCATGAAATTGTGCAGCTCCACCCTGTATCCACCTGGAATTCAGCCCCTGATACAGCCCTTCTATAAATATTGGACCCCTAGCCCAAGTCAGGGTTGCTTCTCACTCTCAAGATGCAGGCATTCTCCCTTGAATGTGTATCTCCCTTCTGAAATAAACTTCCATCTATGCCTTTGTCCAGCTTCTGCTGAAATTCTTTTCTGTCATGAATGCCAAGAACTCCACTGGTCCTGAGTTGAATTATCCCTCTTTTCTAGGAACAACTTGGACCCTTCTCCAAAGACATCTCTTTTCCCAGGACAATGTTATATTTAAGCAGAAATTTTGATGAAATGGAGGAAACAGTACCTACAAATTTCTGAGGTAAAAATGTTTTTGGAAGAGGAAGCACCAATTACTAAGATAAGAGAGCACTTGGGATATTAGGGTGAGTCAAGGAGACCAGTTTGGAGCTCAGTAGCTAGGAAGAAAAGTTAGGATGTAAAGTCAGGAAGGTAGTAAGGTCAGGAAGATAGCAGGGGGACAGATAAAATAGGTTGTCATAAAAAGTATTGTCTTTTACTGAGTGAAAATGTAATCCATTGAATTTTGGGGGTATAGGAGTGATAGGATCTGACAAGGTCTTACTTTTCAAAATTGTATTTCTGGTCACATTTTCCCTAAGGAAATAAGTGAATGTAGTTGCCATTTACTGAGATATGTGGAATTTTTGGAGGATCAATTTTATGACATGTTGGTTTAGAAATCAAAAGTGGGAAACATTCATGGTAAGGTTTATATATCAATTTTATAGGTGTAGTCTTTTTACCCTCATCACAACTCATGTGGTATTGAGCATTAAATTTATATTATCCTTAAAATTCAAATGATTAATGCTTCCTAATCACATTGAAGTTTTTATCTGAAATATTTTGGGATCAAATTTATTATTTTTGGTTTTCTATTTCTCACATAGAATTTGAACTTTAAAAATAGATTTATTAAACCAAAGTTAATTTAGAAATTATATCAAATACTGAAACTTTATTAGTATTTAGTATATGTTTTGCTTGTTACCACAATTATCATTGTAATTTTTACATTTGCAAAATATCTCAAGATATGCAGAAAATTTAAATTTAAAATTTTGTAAGGATTTGATGCTGGCACTGGTGGTATAAACCAGCATTTCAGAAACATCAGTAGCAGCTAGGCACAGCAGCACAGACCTGTAATCTCAGCGACTCAATAGGCTGGACAAGAGGATAAGTTCAAGGACAACTTCAGCAATTTTTAGTGAGATCCTAAGCAACTGAACAAGACCCAGTCTCAAATATCTCAAGATATGATAAAGATGCATAAAGAAAAATAGTGATCTCATGTAATCTCACTATGCAAAGATAATCATTTTATATTCTTTCTTATCACACCAGAACCCATTCAGAACACTTACTCTTTTATATATTGTACAGTTTTTATCTGACAGGAACTGTATTAAATACTTTACATGTTTTTCTAATTTAAGTCATACAAGAGCTTTTTATTCTTACTTGTAAATAATGAAAAAATCATCTAGTTTAAACATTTAAAAAAGCAAATTTATTGAAGTATTTCAGCTTAATGATTCCCCATAAATGGAGACTCATGAGTAGCTGGGGTGCTGGACAGACAGGACAGTACCTAACATTGTATCATGCATCTTATCTGATGGAGACATCAGCGTTGTCACTACTAGTAAGAGATAATATTCAGTGCACTATGAATTATCTTATCACTGGGCACTTAATATTACCTCTGAAACCTTTAGATATGCTTTCCATGGAGACCCACAGATGGGGGTTTTCCTTCAATAATATATGTTAAACATTCTGAGAAACCAAAATAATAACTGACTTCTAAAATGGTTCACATCTTTGGATGCCTAATATCAACACAATAATTTCTTATGTTTTTATATCTCTGAATAGCAGGATAACAAGTAATAGAGACCAACATAATAAAAATAGCCCTTGATAAACAGTGAATTAGAAAAACAAAGATTCATACTTTGTCTATCTAAAAGAGAATCATCCAAATACTCATTCACTTCTTATGTTGAACTAGACCTCTCTTATCACCAGGTAATTACCATTCCTCCTATAATTTTGTCACAACTTATCTTAGTATACCAATTAGGAAGGTCAATTTAAAATAGCAGGGAAAAGGGAGAGGATAACAAACATACAAAAAAGAAGTAGTTAATATATCCAATATAAAATAAACATATAAAATCCTGTATGGATTTGATGCTGGCACTGATGTACAAACCAGCATTTCAGAAACATTAGTACCAGCTAGGCACAGTGGCACAGACTGTAATCCCAATGACTCAAGAGGCTAGACAAGAGAATTATAAATTCAAGGCCAACTTCAGCAACTTAGTAAGATCCTATGCAACTTAGCAAGACCCAGTCTCAAAATAAAACATAAAGAGCCAGGGTGTGGTGGCACATGCCTATAATTCCAGTGACTCAGGAGTTTGAGGCAGGAGGATCACAAGTTCATGGTCAGCCTCAGCAATTTAGAAAGGTCGTAAGCAACTTAGTTAGACTCTGTCTCAAAAAATCAAAAGGTCTAGAATTGTGGATCAGTGATAAAGTGACTCTGGTTTAATCCCTGGTACCAAAACCAATAAAACCATAAAGAGGACTAGAAATTTAATTAAGAGATTAAGTACCCCTATGTTCAATCTTCAGTATTCAAAGAAAGAAAGAAGGAAATAAATAGAAAAGAAAAGAAGAAACATCAGTACTACTTTTTTATATGGTTATTTTGGTTTATATTTAGAATGTCCCCCAAAAGTTCACATGTTGAAGGTTTGGTACCCGATGCAACTGATGTTCAGAGGTGGGATTTTCAGAACATGATTGAGGCATAAGGTCTCTGACCTCATCAGTTGATATATCCATTTGATGGTTTAAAACTTTGGACTACTGGGAGGAGGTACAATCTCTAGAGTTGGGTCATAGTTGAAGGAAGTAGGTCACTGGAGGTATGACCTTGGGGATTATATCTTGTCTCTGGAGCCTTCTTCTCCCTATTTCCTGGCTGCCACGACTTGAGCAGCTTTCCTACACCATGCCCTTCCACCATGATTTTTCTGGCTTGGAGCTAGTGGACCATGGACTAAAACCTCTGAAACTGTGAGACAAAATAAATATTTCCTCCTCTAAGTTGCAAATGGTAGGTATTTTGGTTACAGTGATTAAAAACTTATTGACACAGAAAATTTGTGGAAGGTTGTAGCTGAGACTGTACCTGACCATGTGTTTCAGAAGTCTTTGGAACTGGTTTGTAGATGAGTTTGGAAAAATTTGGAGATGAATATAGAAAAGAGAGAATTATTAACAGAGGTAATGGTAAATTTTGCTGTTATCTTAAGACCAGAATGTACCCCATCTGATTCAAATGTATGATATGTCAAGATCATTGTACTGTCATGTATAACTAATTAAAGCAAATAAAAAATTAAAATAAAAAAGACCAGAATGCAGATAGTAGTTAAGATAGTAAAGGCTTAACTAATGAGGTTTCAGATGGGAATGAGAGAACTATGTTAGTAATAAGAAGAGAGGAGATTCATGTTACATGCTGGCAAAGAACTTGTCTAATTTTTTTACATGCCCTAAGACATGTCCAGGGCCACATTTAAATATGATGGACTAATTAATCTGGTGGATAATATTTCAAGGCAGAACAGCATTTAGGCATGTGCTCTACTGGTGGCTTTTAGCCAGCTTTACAGTGAGAATCAGAAACAAGAAGAGCAGAAATATTTTTTTTTTAATTCAGTCTGGCCAGAAAAGTATGTATAAAATTGAGGCCAAGGAAGGTTTGGTTGCAAAAGAGATTAGCATCAATAAAAAGAAACCAGGTAGTTTCTACTGAGAAAATACAAAAAATGCCTTGCTCAAGAATCAGCAAGACTCTACCCTTTGCAGACTCTGTTTTTAGAGGATAGTACCCAGTGACTCTATGGGAGCACAGTGACATTTAAGAGGTTGTTTTCCCTGAGATGAGTTTTACTGTGCTTAGTCATCCTGGCACGGAGAGGTCTCTTCAGTGATGGTCCAAGTGCCCCTGATTACTGCCCCTGCTGCCTGCAGACCTTCGTGTCATATATGTGGTGCTTGTTTTGCAGAAATGCAAAATGTTGGCATTAAGGGGACCTGGACACTTTCACCAAGATTTCAAAGAAAGGCTTGGGAGGCCAGGTAAAGTATGTCGGAGTTAGAATCCCTGTAGGAAGTCCCTTGGAGGGTGATGTGTGAAGCTCTGAGAATGAAACTGAAGCTACACTGGAGACCCCAGGAAGTTAAAAATGCTGAAAATGTGGAACATCCACCAAGGAAAGCTGTAGGCAGTGAGCAGAATCTGGCCATTAGAGAGCTCATGTAGACTGCAACTGGAAAGGCAGTAGGGGTGGGGCTATCCAAGCATTTTGGGGCCCCTATTTCCCCATCCTATGCTATATGCAGAACTGCATGACTTAATATTTGTCCTTCTAAGTTTTTATCTTCATTTTGTCCTATCCCTTCTCTCTAGTACCCTATTCTTCCCTTTTGAAATTAGAATGTTTACTCTGTTATGTTGGAATCATACACCTTTTTGTGATCTTCATAGGGCCTCACAGTTAAGAGTTTGCCTTGAGTCTAAGAGGAGACTTTGGACTTAGACTTTTGAGCAATGCTGAAACTGTTGAGACTATGGGGATTCTTGGACACCAACTGAATGCATTTTGCATGTGAAATGAACAGAAGCCATTGGGACTCTATGTTATGGTTTGGATCTTGAATGTCTCCCAAATGCTTATGAGTTGAAGGCTTTGTAACCAATCAAACAATATGTAGAGGTAGGGCTTTTAGGAGATCATTGAATCATGAGGGCACTAACCTCATCAGTACACTAATCTATTTGATGGATAAATTGTTTGAATGGACCACTGAAAAGTGGTGGAATCTCTAGGCAGATTGGGCATCATTGGAGAAAATAGGTCACTGGGTGCATGCCATTTGAAACTCTTTCTTTTCCCTGGACCCTTCACCCCACTGCTTCTCAGCTATCATGAATGAGCAACCTTATTCTGCCATATCCTTCACAGTGATGCTTCTACCTTTGAGTCAGTGATCATGGATTATAAACTCTGAAACTGTCAGTCAAAATAAATCTTTCCTTTTCTAAGTTGTTCACATCAAGTATTTGGTCACAGCAGTAAAAAGCTAACTTACATAGTTACTGAGCAGAAATATTAAATAGTCAATGTAGAAGAGTGGTTTACATATCTTGTTCTAAAATTTAGAAGAGTTCTGTTCTGTGAGTTTGAGTAAATTACTTATGCCATTTTCAGTTTCTTCCTCTATGAAACAAGGACATAAATAGTATATCCATTTCATAGGGCCATTGTTGAGATCATGGGAGATATTTTGTGTGTCTTCTTTTGCATGCAACTTGGTTCTGGATTTAATTTTTTATATGTACATCTGATTATCTGAGTGGTTCTGAAGAGGACCATAGTAGACTGCTTTTGCTGGTAAATCAGAAACTCAGTAGTACTAGCCATATTAGCAATAATGAGGTGAAGTCTCAAGAACACAGCTTGTAGTATTATACATATTATTCATGGTTCAGTATTGATTGAGAAAAAATTGTTATGATTAAGAAAAATAAGAAAATAAGAAAATTTTATATTTTAGTGAAAAAAAAAACAAAAGAACATTTTATTGCCTCTGTTTGTATTGTATTGGATATACAGAGAAGACATTTGGTATGTACCATAAGCATTATAATAATACCTACTTCTAGCAATTAACAAATATCTATTGTAGTTCAAGTACTATGCTATATACTTTTAACATTTTATGGAATATACAAAACAGTCTCTGAGAGGTGTAAATTTAAAGATCTTAGAACATTATTCTCTTGCCCAGAGTACATAATTTTATTTTTAGTTTTCATTTTTATAACTATAACTTTATTTATTTTAAAAAATAACTAAAATTTTGCTATCATCAAGATGTTAGTAATAGAAAACTAACATTATCAAAATAAACCAAGTCTAAAACTAGACCTATTATTTCAATAAATATATATGTTTATATATATATATATATACATGTGTGTGTATACATATATATATAGGTGTGTGCATATGTGTGTGTTTATATATACACATATATTTTATTTTATTAACAAATAACATTTGTACACATTTATAAGGTATGACTTAATGTTTTGATTTATATATATGATGGTTTATGATCAACTCAGGGTAGCTAGCATATATATTACCTTAATTTTTTATGGTGAGTACATTGAAAACCTTCTTTTAACTATTTTGAGAGATATAATACATTACCATTTATGATATTTACACTGCAGATGATATAGAAAACCAGAACTTATTCCTTCTACGAAAGTATATCATTACAACTATTGATCAATATCTCCCCATGCCCCCTTTCATCTAGTATTCATGGTCTCTGGTAGCCACCATTCTATTACCAAGTTCTATAACATTATATTTTTTAGAATCCACTTATGATTGAGATCGTGTGGTGTTTGTTTTTCTGTGCTTGACTCATTTCACTTAACATAATGTCCTACAGTTCCTATCATATTGTCACAAATGACAGTATTTCATGATTTTTATGGCTATACAATATTGCATATGTACCACATTTTATTTATGCATTTATTTGTCGATATTTAAGTTAATTCCATATCTTGTCTATAGTCAATAGTATCACAACAAGTACTGAAGTTCAGGTGTCATCTTGACTTCATTTTCTCTGGGTGTATACCCAGCGATAGGATTACTATATCTTATGGAAGTTCTTTTGTTTGTTTGTTTTTTAAAGAAATTTCAAACTGTTTTCTGTAACAGCTTTACTAGTTTACTTTTCTACCAACAACATATAGAAATTTCTCTTATTTACATTTTCAATTTTGATCATAGTCATTCTAACAGGGATGGAAGTGATATCTCATTTTGGTTTTTATGAAATATTTTTTAGTTATAGAAGAACACAATACCATTATTCTATTTATTTATTATTTTTATATGATGCTGAGGATTGAACCCACTGCTTCACACACAAGAGGCAAGTGCTCTACCACTTAGCTACAACCCCAACTCTCATTGTGGTTTTGATTTGTATTTCCTAAGATTAATGATATTAAGCATTTTCATATATCCTTTGACCATTTTTATGTCTTCTTTTGAAAAAAGTCTATTCAGATATTGAGCTGACTTTTAAATTGGGTAATTTTGTATTTTTGCTATTAATGTATTTGCATCTCTTGTATATTCTAGACATTCCATCCAATATTTTCTTAATTGCAGGTAGAACCTTCTTCATGATAGGTCATATGTTAGGTCACAAAACTAGTATTAATACAGTTTTAGAAATTATATATACATATGTGTGTATATATACATATATGTAGATGTGTGCATATGTGTGTGTTTATATATACACATATATTTTATTTTTATTAGAAAATAATATTTGTACACATTTATATGGTATAATTTAATGTTTTGATTTATGTACATGATGGTTTATGATCAACTCAGGGTAGCTAGCATATCTATTACCTTAATTTTTATGCTAAGTACATTGAAATTAACATATTAGAAAATATTTTTTCTGACCACAGTGAAATGAAAGTAAACATCAACAATGGGAGAAACTTTAAAAACCATACAAACACATAGAAATTCAATCATATGCCCCTGAACAATTATTGAAATTGATAAAGAAATTTAAAATTTGTCGTGGGACAGCTGAAGCACAATAAACCAAAATATACAGCAAAAAGATTTCTAAGAGGGAAGTTCAAATCAGTAGCTTCTATTTCATAAAAGCACAGATCTCCAGTGAAAAAACCTAACAATGCATCTCAATGCACTAGTAAAACAAGAACAAACTAGACTCAAAATTAATAGAAGGATGGAAATGGTAAAGATGAAAGTGAAAATAAATGAAACAGTGACTAAAAGACAATACAAAAGGTTATTGAAAGAGTTGTTTTTTTGAAAAGTTAAACAAAATTGACAAATCATTGACTAGAATAACAAAGTAAAAAGGAGAACAGACTCATATAAATAAAATGAGAGTTGAAAATGGAGACATTACAAGTGATTCTACAAAAAAAATGTGATCACAAGAAATTATCAGGAGCATCTATGTGCCAACATATTAAAAAAAAACTACCAAAATAGATAAAATCCTATACACATACAAACTACTAATATCAAATTATAAAGAAATACAAAATCTCAACAGGCCAATAAAAAACAATGTGATTAAATCAGTTATGAAAAGTCTCCCATCAAAGAAAATCCTAGGACCTGATGACTTTACTGACAGATTCTATAAAACCTTTAAAGACCTAATACCAATTCTCAACCTATTCAAAGTATACAATTATAAGTGAATATCTAACTTCTATATTTTCATGCTAAATCAGATATTTACTAAAAAGATGCATAATTTATAATTTTTTGCACAATTACTTCCTAACAACTGCTATGCAAAGCATAATCTTATAAAGGTAATTCTGTTTTTTTTTCCAAATGAACATGCTATTTTTGGATACTGTACTCTTAAACAATTTTGACATTGAATATATCATATATATTATCAATAATAACTTAGAAGAAAATAGATCCTACAACCATAAATGTGTTAACTCTAATAGATATTTATTATGTATTTGACAGGTCATGTTACTTCTTTTTTGGGAAATTAGGCAGGGTCTTGTAAAATATTATAAATGGCTTTTATCTGTTGAATGAACTCTCAGGGGAGATAAAACAATATTAAAATCCCTTTTTAACTTCTTAATAAATGTTCCTTTGTCCATAGTAATTTGGTATTATTGGATGTACTATTCTTTTTTAAAATTGCTATTATAGTATCTATTATAAAGTGGAAAAAAAAGAGAAACTTTGAACATAGTGATTCAGACCTAACTTCCATCATCATCTCTGCTATCAGTTACCTACATGGCCCAAGCAGTAATTCTTCTTCCTTATTCCTCCATTTATCTATCTATGAAGAGAGTGGATTGAGTGTATCCCAAAGGCCCCTGTATATAACTTTCTACAATTTATTATAAAATATTTAGTCCTTGGGTTCTAAACTAAGTTCTTGCATGCAGCAATTTCTATGTCTAATTGTTTTGACTATTTACTGTATTGACTATTGACCCTGTCAAATATTTTGTATGGTATTGTCCCAGTGCTAAGTTACAAATTCTCACAGATTATATCTTTTGTTTAAATGATAATAGGGTTTATAGACACTTAGTACAATTTTATGGTGAAATCATGAGAAATCTAAAAACCCTAAATTAAAATTCTGTTTCTTCATTTACTGAATCACTTCCAACTAAGTGTCTTAATATCTCTGAACCTAGAATTTTCTGTTAGTTCTTTTCTTGCAGAATTATTGTAAAGATTTAATGTGTCAGGTGTGGTGGCACACATCTCAGTAGCTCAGGAGGCTGAGACAGGAGGATCACAAGTTCAAAGCCAGCCTCAGTAACTTAGTAAGGCCCTGAGTAACTCAATGAGAGCCTCTCTAAATAAAATACAAAATAGGACTGAGGATGTGGCTTAGTGGCCAAGTGCTCTTGATTTCAATACTTGGTATTCCCCCTTAAATAAAGTCTGATTGGACTTTACTGCTATTTATCAATGCCTTTTAATTTATACAGAGTACTTTATCACACTGTAAACCTAGAAAATTTCTCTAGAAACTTTCTGATTATCCCTTGATACTTTTATTGTGGTCTCATGTTTCAAGACATGAAAAAATAAAACAGGAAAGAATTGATGGTGACAATGCAATAAATAGAAGATCAGCAGCTGCCCCTATACTTTGGCAAACAAGGAAATAATAGGTTTATGTGTATAAATACCAAAATATTATAAAGTTCATTAGCAGAAAGTTGCACTTATGACTAAATATATCTCCCTGACAAGCAGAGTATGAATATTAAAATATTAAAATCTCATATTCAAACTCATAATTTGAGGGAACCTTTAGACTTGCAGGTGTAGGCAACAATTTCATGCACACATAAATCTTTCCCATTTTTAGTTCTGCTTAAAATCCTTCTGTGGTAGTTGCTTCTTGTTTTTGTCTTTTAAAGCCTCCCACATAAATAAATTGTGCTGTTTTAAAAATTTTGAACAGTTTGATCTTGGAGCAATTTAGATTTGGAAAACTGGGATTTTAATCCTGACTTTGCAGTGAACCAAATCCATGACCTTGCAAAAGTTCTTTATCTCACACTGGTCCTTTTTATATTCACTAGAAAGGCCCCATAAGATGATCTCAAAGGGCCTTTCAACTCTGAGCTAGTGATTGCAAAAGGTGCAGGCAGAGATGAAAATAAGATAGCAGGTGTATCTGGGAGGGTTAAAGTGGAAAATGGACTAGATACTCCTCCATCTGTGGGAATACATGGAATACAATGAAGAGATAATATATGATTTCTCTTTTTCCCCCTTTCTCTCCAAATATTTTCTTTCTATTTTCTCACCCACTAAAGTTATGTTTCCTAATTCTAGCTCTATCCCCTGAATTATATTAAGATTTTGCTAAAGTTCACATATTTCAAGCAAGGGGACATAGGCAATTGTTAAGGCTTAAATACATTTTAGCAATCAGTGATTACAAGTCCTCTACTTCATACTGGTAAAGAAAGTAACTTTAATTTCCTTAAACTTTAAAGAATACATGAATTATATTCTGAAATAATATGTAGTCCCAGTTTAACCTGACAAAGTATTTTGATTCTTTCTCACAGATTCTGTCACAATCTCACTGTTCAGAATAGTACCATTTTTTTAAATTAAAAAACAATTATTAGGACTCAGGTTGTGACTCAGTGGTAGAGCACTTGCCTAGCATGTGTGAGGCAATGAGTTCAATTTTCAACACCATATATAAATAAAATAAAGGTTTATCAACAACTAAAAAAATATTAGTGCATTTATTATGTAGATTAATATTTTATATTGTGGCATATTTGTTCATGAAAGTAAGACACTTTGATCATGGTTAAAATTTCTATGAAAAGTTAAGAACATTTACAGGGACACAAAAAAGAAATTAGGAACCCTGATTACCATTCTTTTTTTATGTTTTTTTTTTTTTTTGTTTGTTTGTTTGTTTGTTTTTTCATGTGCTGGGGATTGAACCCAGAGCTTTGTGCATGAGAAGAAAGCACTATTATCAACTAAGCTATATCCCAGCCCACCCTGATTACCAAGATGCAACATTGCTTTCTCTTTAATGAATGGCATTGTGAGACCACCCATAGCAGTGTTTTGAACACAATTGAATTTATTTATAATTTTTGAAAATTTCGCCTGGAAAACATGAAAGCCATAATACGAAATTCCTAAAGAAATGCTTACTACAAATATATCATATTTTCTACTATCTTGAAATGTAAGCTTTTTTAATGCAGTACTTACTAGTCATAGTTCAATGAACAAATATTCACCACATGGTAAATTAAAAATGCAAAGATCTTGGAATCAGAATAAATGCAGTTGGAATCCCTCCCTCTCCCACTATTTAGCCATACCCATTTGGGGAAATCCCTAAGTGCCTACTTTTCCTAATTATTTCTTGATAAGATGGAGTAAAATGTATGTAAAAGTACTTTGTGAATAGTATGGGCTACAAGGGAAAGTGAAAAGTATTGTTAGCTGATGCACTCCTCAAACTTACCTTCATGTAGCAAACTCTCTACTGTGATTTGTCATTATTATTACATAATTTATGCAAATACATGGGGTACAGTGTGATATATCAATACATGTATACACTGTGTAATAATCAAATCAGTGTAATTAGTATTTCCATTCCATTAAATATGTAGCTAAATTGATTAACATATAATATTCATATACTCTTATGGATAACAGTGTGATAATTTCAGTACGTGAATATAATACGTACTGGTAAAATCAGAGCAATTGATGTTTTCATGTGCATTATAACCCTCACACTGTACTATAGAACACTAGAATTTATCACTTCTCTATAAAGTACCTGTTATCTACCTTCTTCTTAGGGTACCTGTTATCCACCTTCTTTTGTTTCCCCTCTCCCCATCCTTCTGGCCCTCTGGAATTCAACATACTTTCAGGTCAACATTTTTTAGCATTCATATGTCAGAGAGAACATGCAGTATTTGTTTTTCTTTATCTGGATTGTTTCACTTAACATAATGTCATCTGTTTCCATCCATTTAACTACAAATGACAAGATTTCATGACTATTTAATGAATTAATAGTAACCTATTGTGTTTATGTACTATGATTTCTTTATTCATCCAATGATGGGCATTTAAATTAATTCCTTATATTAGCTAATGTGAATAGTGCTGAAATAAACATGGGCTTGCAAGTCTTTCCTTGGTATGCTGATTCGATTTGTTTTAGCTATATACCCAGAAGTGGGATAATGTGGATGATGTGCTTCATATTATCTATAGAAAAAGAATACTAAGATAGTAACTGAGATGATCCTTTCAAAGCATCCCCAGTAGAGGACATTTTTTTAAATGCCTTTGCTTACAAAAGGTTAACCTATGGATGTTTAGAATATAATAGAGAACACTCTCTATTTATATTTTAATTACCATATGTGAGTTGCTGTTGAGTCTGACTTTATCCTTAGAAAATAATCATGACATTAACCAGTAATGCAGATAGAGAGTTTATTACTTAATGGCAGTAACTGGTCAGATTTTTTTAGCACTAGTTTCTAAAAATTCAAATTTTAATTTGTGCTGTATTTCTGGTGATCTGATTTGGTCTTGCATTAATTAAGGAAAATATCATTTAGCTCCAGCAAATTCATTAAGCAATCTCTGATATGAAATAAGTCAAGCAAAGTCTTCCCTCAAGCTCCTTTGAGATAATACCTTATTGTCTCCGGAATATTAGCTGCTGCATCTGGCTAGCCAGAAATGATTTTTACATGCCCATTCGTATTTCTTGTGGAAAAAAAATGCTTTTGGTATTCATTTTTAAGTTACCTGTAGTTTTTAAAGAATGTATCTATCACAAAAAGGTATAAAAGACATTAAATAAATATCTTACTATATAAGAATGTCAGTCTTGCACCTAACTACTATGTCCACCTTAAGTCACTATACAATACTTCCAATAATATAATTATTTTTAAATAATCACTTGATGGATATTGGAGACCTAAACATCAAAGATTTTGTGTGTTATTTGATTTGTATTATGTAGGTACCAGATAGATGTGATAAAGGAGTGATAGTCATTGGGAACACTTTGTGTAGTTCAGGGAATTTATTAATCATTATATCTTATTGAATTTCATAATAACAAGGTGTTCCCAAAGACTACCATTCCTTTATCATCTTTTCTACTTATGATAATCATAAATACTGATTATACTTCAAAGGTGCTTGACCAAATTTCTTCATTAATTTAAGCTATGCTAAATGAACACTAATAAAGGTAACATACAGTCAATTCATTGAAACAATTAATTGTGATATATATGATAATTTTCCAATATAAAATAAATTAAAAATGCAATCATCTAATTCTCCCTCCAATTTTTCATGATGACATACTATAGATCAAATTAAGGTACAGAAATCAAATATTTATCTATTAGGTACTTATCCAAAACAAAAAAAAAATATCATTTACTAATTATTGAAATAATGAGAAATCAAAAACAGATGGTTGATAAATTTTATTAAAATAAATTAATAAAAAGTTATAATGTGCAAACATTGATGTTAATGAGAAATATTTATATTAACCGACATAAAAAGTTACTACAACAGATTGTAGAATGAGAATATCTGAATTCATACAGTGTGTAGACATTGGACACACACACACAAACATGTACAAACATGCAGACAGTAGTGTA
This sequence comes from Marmota marmota marmota, assembly GCF_001458135.2. NCBI lineage: Eukaryota > Metazoa > Chordata > Mammalia > Rodentia > Sciuridae > Marmota > Marmota marmota. The sequence continues at coordinate 7,280,073 of NW_026000272.1, forward strand.
TATATGACTAAGAGTACATGTAAAAGATGATTTAATCTATTGTAAGTTTTTAATGCTAATACTTTGAGCTCATTTTACTTTCTTCACTATACTGTATTGTTTGAGTTTTTCAAAATAGCCATTTATCAATTTTTTATAATCCGATAAAAAGCTATGAAATTTTGATGTAAATGTTCAACCATAAAAGTAAACAGAAAATATATGAGCAAATGGTTCCATTATTTTCAACGAGTGGGAAATGCCTTTTTAAGTATTTTGTTAGCATTGTTTTGTTTTTTATTTTTTATTCTAATTTTGTTATATGTGACAGTAGAATACATTACAATTCATATTACACATACATATTACAATTCATATTGCAATTCATATTGCACAATTTTTTATATCTCTGGTTGTATATAAGTACATTCACACCATTTGTGTCTTCATACATATATTTAGGGTCATGATATCCATCTCACTCCACTATCTTTTTACCCCCATGCCCCCCTTCCCCTTTCAAACCTTTGCCACATCTAGAGTTCATCTATTCCTCTCACACTCTCCCTTCCTACCCCACTATGAATCAGGCTCCTTATATCAGAGAAAACATTTGGCATTTGGTTTTTTGGGATTGGATAACTTCACTTAGCATTATATACTCCAACTTAATCAATTTACCTGCAAATGCTATGATTTTATTCTCTTTTAGTGTTTTAATAATATTCCATTGTGTATATATATACCACATTTTCTTTATTCATTCATCTACTGAGGAGCATCTAGGTTGGCTTCACTGTTTAGCTACTGTGAATTGTGCTGCTATAAACATTGATGTGACTGGGTCCCTCTAGTATGCTGTTTTTGAGTCCTTTGAGTATAGACTGAGGAGTGGGATAGCTGGGTCAAATGGTGGTTCCATTCCCAGTTTTCCAAGGAATCTCCATACTGCTTTCCATAGTGGCTGCACAAATTTGCAGTCCCACCAGCAATGTGTGAGTGTACTTTTCCCCCCACATCCTTGCCAACACTTACTGTTGTTTTTGTTCTTGATAGCTGCCTTTCTGACTGGCATGAAATGAAATCTTAGAGTAATTTTAATTTACATTTCTCTAATTGCTAGAGATGTTGAACATTTTTTCATATATTTGTTGACTGATTGTATATCATATTCTGAGAAGTGTCTGTTCCGATCCTTGGTCCATTTATTGACTGGTTTATTTGGGTTTTGTTTTAGTTTTTGCTGTTTAGCTTTTTAAATTCTTTATATATCCTGGAGATTAGTGCTCTATCTGACGTGAGAGTGGTAAAAATTTGCTCCCAATATGTAGGCTGATTATTTGTTTTGCTGAGAATAAACTTTTTAGTTTGAATTCATCCCATTTATTGATTCTATTTTTTTTATTATTGGTTGTTCAAAACATTACAGAGCTCTTGACATATCATATCTCATACATTAGATTCAAGTGGGTTATGAACTCCCATTTTTACCCCAAATACAGATTGCAGAATCACATTGGTTACACATCCACATTTTTACATAATGCCATATTAGTGACTGTTGTATTCTGTTACCTTTCCTATCCTCAACTATCACCCACTCCCCTCCCATCTTCTCTCTCTACCCCATCTACT
>NW_026000272.1:7282596-7308822 GCF_001458135.2 Marmota marmota marmota
AATGGCTGCCAATCTTACTGGAGTGAGATGGTATCTTAGGGTGGTTTTGATTTGCATTTCTCTGACTGCTAGAGATGGTGAGCATTTTTTCATGTACTTGTTGATTGATTGTATGTCCTCCTCTGAGAAGTGTCTGTTCAGGTCCTTGGCCCATTTGTTGATTGGGTTATTTGTTAACTTATTGTCTAATTTTTTGAGTTCTTTGTAGAGCCCCTTTATTGATTCTTGACTTTAATTCTTCTGCTATAGGATTCTTATTAGGGAAGTTGGGAACTAATCCAACAATATGGAGATTTGGGCCTACTTTTTCTTCTAATAGACACAGTGTCTCTGGTTTCATTCCTAGGCCCTTGATCCACTTTGAGTTGAGTTTTGTGCATGGTGAGAGATAGGGGTTTAATTTCATTTTGTTGCATATGGATGTTCAATTTTTCCAGCACCATTTGTTGAAAAGGCTATGTTTTTTCCAATGTATGTTTTTGGTGCATTTGTCTAATATAGATAACTGTAATTATGTGGATTAGTATCTCTGTTCTCTGTTCTATACCATTGGTTTACCAGTTTATTTTGGTGCCAATACTATGCTGTTTTTGTCACTATTGCTCTGTAGTATAGTTTAAAGTCTGGTATAGCGATATCACCTGCTTCACTCTTCCTGCTAATGATGGCTTTCTGGGTCTCTTATTTTTCCAGATGAATTTCATGACTGTTTTTTTTCTGTTTCTATGAGGAATGTCTTTGGGATTTTAAATAGAATTTCATTAAATCTGGTTAGTGCTTTTGGAAGTATGGTCATTTTGACAATATTAATCCTGCCTATTAAGAACAAGGGAGAGGGGCTGGGGATGTGGCTCAAGCGGTAGCGCACTTGCTTGGCATGCGTGCGGCCCGGGTTCGATCCTCAGCACCACATACAAACAAAGATGTTGTGTCCGCCAAAAACTAAAAAATAAAAAAATAATAATTAAAAAAAAAGAACAAGGGAGATCTTTCCATCTTCTAAGGTCGTCTTTAATTTCTTTCTTTAGCATTCTGTAGTTTTCATTGTAGAAGTCTTTTACTTCTTTTGTTAGGTTGATTCCTAAGTTTTTTTTTTCAAGGCTATTGTAAATTGGTTAGTTTTCCTTGTTTAATTTTCAGAGGATTTGACACTGATATAAAGTAATGCCTTTGATATATGGGTGTTGATTTTGTATCCTGCTACTTTGCTGAATTCATTTACTAGTTCTAGAAGTTTTCTGGTGGAATTTTTTGGGTCTTCTAGATATATAATCATATCCTTAGCAATTATTGCTAATTTGAGTTCTTCTTTTCCTATCCATATCCCTTTAATTTCTTTGGTTTGTCTACTTTCTCTGACCATTGTTTTAAGAAGTATGTTAAATAGAAGTGGTGAAAGAGGTCTTCCCTGTTATTTTGCAGTTTTTAGAGGGAATGGCTTCAAATTTTCTCCATATAGAATGATGTTAGCCTGGGGCTTAACATAGATAGCTATTATGATGTTGAGATAAGTTCCTTGTATACCTAGTTTTTCTAGTGTTTTGAACATGTATGGGCACTATAGTTTGTCAAATGCTTTTTCTGCATCTATTAAGATAATCATATGATTCTTATCTTTAAGTCTATTGATGTAATGGATTATGTTTATTGATTTCTGAGTGTTGAACCAGCCTTGCATCCCTGAGATAAATCCCACTTGATTGTGGTGCACTTATCTTTTTGATATGTTTTTGAATTTTATTTGCAAGAATATTTTTGAGAATTTTTGCATATATTTCCATTAGAGATATTGTTCGGAAGTTTTTTTTTTTTCTTTGCTGTTTCTTTGCTTGGTTTTGGAACAGGGTGATACTTGTCTCATAGAATGAGTTTGGAAGTGCTACCTCTTATTCTATTTTATTAAATAATTTGTAAAGTATAGGTGTTAGTTCTTCTTTATAGGTCTAGTAGAACTCAGCTCTGTATCCATCTGATCCTGGGCTGTTCTTGGTTGGTAGGCTTCTGACAACATCTTCTGTTTCATTGCTTGAAATTAAATTGTGTGTGTATCATCCTGATTCAATTTGAGCGTCTCATATGCCTCTAGAAATTAGTTGATGCCTTTGGTATTCTCTATGTTATCGGAGTGCAAGTTTTCAAAATAATTTATGTTTATCTTCTGTATCTCTGTAGGTCTGTTGTGATATTTCCTTTTTTATCATGTAGGTTACTGATTTTAGGTTTCTCTCTCCTTGTCCTTTGTTAGCATGGCTAAGAGTTTGTCAATTTTATTTATATTTTGGAAAATCAACTGTTTTCTTTTGTCAATTACTTCAATTGTTTTTTTTTTTTCAATTTCATCGATTTTAGTTCTAATTTTAATTGTTTCCTGTCTTCTATGGCTTTTGGGTTTGATTTGTTCTTCTTTTTATAGGGCTTTGAGATGCAATGTTAAGTAATTTTTTGTTAACTTTTTGTTTTTTGAAGGAATGAACTACATACAACGAACTTTCCTCTTAGTAATATCTTCCTAGTGTCCCAGAGATTTTGATATGTTGTATCAGTGTTCTAATTCACCTCTTTAATGTGTTCGTAACTCATTGTTCATTTAATGGCATATGATTTAGTCTCCAGGTGTTGGAGTAACTTCTATTTTTTAGCTTTTTGTTGATATCTAATTTCATTCCATTGTAATCTGATAGAATGCAAGGTAGTCTCTCTCTTTTTTTGTAATTGTTAAGAGTTGCTGGGTGGCATAATACATGATCTATTTTAGAGAAGGATCCATGTGCTGCTGAGAAGAAAGTGTATTCACTCATTGAAGGATGAAATATTCTATGTATATCAGTTAAGTCTAAGTTATTTATTGTATTATTGAGTTCTATAGTTTCTTTGTTCAGCTTTTGTTTGGAAGATCTACCTAGTAATGAAAGATGTGTGTTTAAGTCACCAAGAATTATTGTATTGTGGTCAATTTGACTCTTGAACTTGAGAAGAGTTTGTTTGAATAGATAGCTCATTCCTTTGGTTTGGAACTCTATGACTTCCTCTATCCCAATAACTCTTAAATTTGATCATTTTATGCTACCCTATATTTCTCGAATGTTCTGCTCATGGTTTCTTACCATTTTCATTTTGTAGTCTACATTCTTTTCAAGATTATATATTTTGTATTCTTTATCTGAGGTCCTATCTTCCAAATGATCTAATCTATTGGTGATTCTTTCAGTTGAATTTTTAATTTGGTTTGTTGTTTCTTTTATTTCAAGGAGTTCTGTTTGTTTTTCCTTTATAACCTCTATCTCCCTTGAGTAATCTTTTGCTTCCTGTATTTGCTTATGTAGCTCTTTGTTGAAATGTTCTTTTGCTGCCTGTATTTGCTCTCTTATATTATCCTTAAATTCAGAGAATGTTTTAATTATGTTCATCCTGAACTTTGTCATTTTATCTTCTATGCTGGCTATGGATTCTAATGATATGATATCTTGAGTTGTTTGGGGCACTTTCTTCCCTTGTCTTTTCATATTGCTCGTGTGTCTTCCCTTCTAGCTCTGTGGATCTGAGGCATTACCATTTTTACCCTATAGGTTTATTGTGTCCCTGTAGGTTCCAATACCTCTCCTTTGAGGGGATGGAGAATGTTAATAGATCACAATATAAACAAAATACCACCTGCCAATACGGTGCTCCAACTGGTAGTTGCCCTGACTAAAGATGGTGATAAAGGTGACACAAGATGAATCCTGCTGCTTTCAGTGATGGGGTATCAGGTCGAGTGGAGGGAGCCAGGTGATGGTGTTGTGCCATACTTTCAGAGATGAGCTCTATGGCATGCAGTGTTACTGATGTCAGCTTTCCTCAGAGCCTGTGATGTCCCCCGGTGCAGGCACGTACCATGAGAAGGGGACTATGGCATAGCTGTTGAGTCCCACAGTGCAGGTGACTGGGGGAGCCCCACGTTGGTAGATGGGGTTCCACACAGGAGTGGTGTCAGAGTTTCTGTTGTGGGTAGCAACTGAGTGTCCTTCATTGGAGCGGTGTCTGGGAATTCTGCTCTGGTGCTAATGCCAGTAGTCCAGCTAAGGCACTTTCAAGTACTGCATGGGCAAGTAGTTGGGAATCAGGAGTCCTTTTCTAACATTGAGTCCTGGGGTCCCCATGACACAATGGCCATTATCCCTCCGTGGGATCAGCTGTGGAGGGGTCCTCTATCAGTCTCAACAAGGCATGTTAATGCCTTTTTGAAGCCCAATCTGAAGCCAAATTTAATACAGAAAGAGATGCATGATTTTGAGTGTATAATAAAAGTAATTCAGCAAGGCAAATTGCAAAACAAATGAAGAAATGGTGCTAAACATAAACATATATTATAGTTACCTGGGATTTGGGATGAGGAAAGCACGCACAACATTTAAAAAATAGTGGGTTAGTATCTCTAAAATATAAGGAACACTTAAATAAGTATATATGATTTGACTAATTTACATTATATAAAATTATCCAGTTATTTAAAAATAGCATAGAGACTCAACTCATCATAATTATCATTTATCTATGGCTAATAGAAAATGTAAGATTATCATTTTTCCTTATATCGTATACTGGGATAGACATGCCTTTACTAAAAAGTCATATGCAAAATTAATGAAAATTCTTAGGGACTTTCAATATGGAATTTTATAGAAACGACCATTTTAAACTATAGTGAATTCTCATTTTCTTTCCAGAGACAAAATTGTTTCTTCTTTAAAATATAATTCATGATATTTTAAATCAAAACTCCTGATACTTCAAGTAACATAGAACAAGCAAGGGACATTGTAGATGTTTACAAAGTATAATTTAATACATTTGAGTATAAACGTGTAAGCACATTTTTTAAAGTTTATGTTTTTTTCTTCCTTTAGTCTAGGAATTTGGACACAGCTCTTTTCTCCTTTATTTCAATGGAGTTGCTATGACCTGATAATACAAAGATGAGTTTCAGAATCAGGAAAAATGTGATATGAATATCACTTCTGTTGCTTAATAGTTAGATTTTTTTTCTGAATGGCAAATTTTGTAAGCTTTACCATTTGAAATTAATCATTCACAGAATATGCAATTAAAATTACTTAATTACAAGGCCATTAGGAGAGTATATATGAAGTACCTAACGTGATTCTTGGTACATGAGTTCTCTGAAGAAGAGGATATATACATTTCTTATCATTTTATCTGTTTTGGTGGGAGTCAGTTTAAAGACAGTCATATAAAAGTTTATTTCTAAGTGTATGATTTGAGTCTTGAAAACTTGCCCTTCTGAGATTGGCATGGGCATAATTCTCTATATGCAAACAGGTCATTCACCTCATGCATGAAGGATTAATTTTGCAGAATCTTGCTCTGAGCTAATTATATTTTTAAATTGCCCTCATTTGAAATTTGTGAATATCAATAAAAATATTTAAACTCAATGAAAAACAAAATGAAACACCCAAGTTATGAGATATCTATTTCTAAGATTATCAGACTGGGAATTGCTAACCACTTTTTAATTATAGCTCTTTTGCACTATAGTACCTTGGATAAGATTTTAATTTTTTTAAGGAATTCAGTTTGTACATAGGGAAATTTAAGTTGTGCTTTTTCAAAGGGAGCTAGCAAATGTGAATTTCTCTGTGCCTAGTATTAAACAGAAAAAAATAAATAAGCACTGGACAAACTAAGCACTAAAATGTGTTTCAAATTTCAAGATAGAGATAAAGATTCAATAATGGGAAACAGAGGGCAAGAGCTGCATAGGTAATTGAGAGTGGAATCTGACCAAGTAGGAGTCCTTATTTCAGGAATTGACACAAGTTATTGAAACTTTCTGCTTATTCTTTTTGATAAATTAAGATAATATTTATCTTTTAATATTCTATAAAAGCACATGTTGCAAGTCCCTGAGAATTTTCATTAATTTTGCATATGACTTCTCAGGAAAGTAGCTGTACATGTGTACATGTGTGTCCTTTATAGAATATTTCAAATTATTTCATTGTGACACAATTATAGATTTAGAATTGTTGAACTTAAGAATGTTATAATTTAAAATTTTGATATGTATTTCTAAGAGTCATTGTAAATATTGAGCATTTTTTACTTCTAACATCTGCTTAATTTTTACAATCCAATACTTGGAAGTTTATATCTCATTAAAAATATATTTGAATGCCAGAGTAGTTAGCACACTTGAGTACATTCCAATTGTAAAATTAGCTTAAATTCCCAATTTTCCAAGCATACAAATTTTTATTTGAAGTAAAATGGCCACACAAGTTTAAAGATATATATAGCAAATTTTGATATAGTTTTCTTGTCTCCATGCAGTTGCTAATTATACTTTCTGGATAAAATTGTACCTTGTCTCATTTAAGAAGTTCTAGAATTTTTTCTACTGCTCTTTTATGCCCAAAACTGGTAATCCAATTGCAAGAGAATTGATTTTTAAAAAGCAGTCTATCCTATATCATCCCACTATATGTATGTATGACATTTAAAACAAAATTATTACCAGAAAAGTTATGTTCTCATTCTGCTGATAGTGAGGGTGTAATGGGAGACTTGAAGAATAGAACCTACATATTTTGGAAAAATATTTTCCTCTCTTACTGTTATCCATAGATAAAGAGATAAGAGGATATTCTATGCATAGGAAATAAATGAACAAAATCATGATATAGCAGAGTGCTCTGATTTGGATATGGGTTGAGTGTCTCGTAAGTACCCATGTGATAGAAGCTTAGTTCCCATATTGGTGACACTGTGAGGTGATGTATTCATTAGAGGTGGGGACTAAAGGAAGGTCCTTCAATCATTGGGGGTTCTCAAAAGGTATTAAGGTAGTGTTTCTTGAGGGACCCTTATTAGTTGTCATAAGAGGATTGTTATAAAAGAAACAAGCCTGACTCTTTCCTTTGTCTGCTTCCTTCACTGCGATGTTATTCTTTGCTCCCATGTGTGCCCTCATCATTGCCATCCTGTAATATGATCCACAAAGTTTCTTACTAAAGGCCAAACCAGTGTGGCCTCATGTGATTTTGGATTTCAAATCTCCAATTCTGTGATCTAAATAACCCCCCCTTTTCCATAAGTACCCTGTTTTAGGTATTTTATTTTGTGAATGAAAATTTACCTTATATGTGGATAATATGCTGGCTTCAACAAAAACTTGTCATTCCAGAAAACATACATATATGCTTTGACTCTAAGAATTTCAGTGCTATAGTAATATAAAGCATGCACCAAGAAATTTTAAGAAATAATTTTGGAAGACATATAACCCAATATTAAAGATATGATTTATTCAATAGGCAATGGAACACTACTTAATATGATTTTAATTTTTTAAACAATTATTGATGCATTATTATTATACATAATAGTGGGATCCATCATAGCATATTTGTATATTCATGTAACATAATTTGATCAATCTCATTCACCATTACCATCCTTTTCTCTCTCAATTCTCCATTCCAACTGATTGCTTGCTCTACTTTACTGATCTGCTTTCTATTGTTACTATTATTATTATTATTATTATTATTATTATATTAATTAGTGTATAGTTACATATAAAAGCAGGACTAATTGTGATATATTCATACATAGTCATAGCATAATTTGGTAGATTTCATTACCCAGTACTTCCACTGCCTTCCTCTCTTCCATCTCAATTCCCTTCTTCAATGCTATTGACCTATGATTTAGTCATCTTTCTCATTGTTGTGACCAAAACACCCACCAAAAAGAACTTAAGAGAGCTGGGTTTGTAGCTTAATGGTAGAGCATTTGACTAGCATGTGTGAGACACTGGGTTCAAGCCTCAGCACCACATGAAAATAACTAAAGATACTTTGTCCATCTACAACTAAAAATATATTTTTAAAAGAACAACTTAAGGGGAGTAAAAGTTTATTTGGGGCTCATGGTTTCAGAGGTCTCAGTCCATAGATGGCCAACTCCATTGCTCCAGGTCAAAGTAAAGCAGAACATCATGGTGGAAGAATCCAAAGGAGGAAAGCTGCTCAGCTAACTATGTGTTCAAGAAGTGAGCAGGGTGCGGAGGGTGTCACAGGGAAGATACACCTTTCCATGCTACACCCCAAATGACTAACTTCCTCCAGACAAGACAAACAAGCCCACAATCATTACCCAGTCAGTCCATTTAAACTAGGATGTACTGATTAGATTACAACTATCACAATTCAATAACTTCACCTCCGAACATTCCTACATTAACACAGGAACTTTGGGGGGAGCACCAAATATCTAAACCATAATTCGTAAGTATCTTTTATTTTTGTGAGTTTTCTTCTCTCTCTCTCTCTCTCTCTCTCTCTCTCTCTCTTCTGTATCTCTCTCTTTTTCTCTTTCTCCTCCACCTCTCTCTTTTAAATTCCACCTATGAGAGAAAATATTTGACCCTTGACTTAGCATGATGTTCTCTAGTTTCATCCATTTACCAGAAAATGACATAATTTCATTCTTCTTTATGACTGAGTAAAATTCCATTGTGTGTGTGTGTGTGTGTGTGTATATAATATTTTCTTTATCCTTTTATCTATTGATGGGCAATGAAGTTGGTTCCATAACTTGTCTATTGTGAATTGTGTGACTATAAACATTGGAATACAGGTATTGCTACTGTAGGCTGATTTTATTTCCTTTGAATAAATACCAAGGAGTAGGATAGCTGGGCCATATGGTGTTTCCATTTCTGGAAATGACGTCATATGGGCAGTCATATGGGGAATAAAGCCTTAGAATCTTGGAGATTTACAGGCGAGGACTCCAGTTCTGAGGTATTGTGATCAACCACATGTATTTCCTGAGAATTAAAGAGAGAAACCCTTTCAGAGAGAGAAATAGGAAAATGGCACAACAAACACATGTACACACATATACATTCACACATACACAAAAAACGTACAGAGACAGGTAGTTTGGATTTGTAGACCTGGTCCTGTATGATTATTATATTCTCTGAATTTCTCATGTATGATTATAACATGTCTCATTTTTTTTGTTAAGCAATTTTGAGTACATTTCTTTTCTTTTATTAACATTTACTCTAAGTAAAGCACTATGACTTAATTCATTCAGTAAGAATTCAATGAGCATCTACTAAGTACCTAGACTATTGGAAGCACTTTACAAGATAAAAAGTTAGCAAAATATGGTCTCTCTTCCAACAGGAAAATCAATGATGAAGGAAAAATCATAATTAAAATAAATGTTAAACTAGAAGTAGTTAATATTAAGACCTGAGTATTAAGACCTCAGTTGGCAAGGATTTAACATATTAGTTGAATCTGAAAGAGCTGCTAGAGTCAAAAAATCTGATAAAGTCTCAAATGTGTTGTAAAATTCAAATTTTTTACAAAGGATGAGTAAATATTTACACAGTGCAGTAGGAAGAAGGGTATTTAGCAAAAAAGCCATAAATACTTCCAACATTTAAGAGTAAATTAGAAGGAATAAACTAGCAAAGAAAAAGAGAAAGAAAGGGAAAAGGGGAGAAATGATAACTGTGATGTTATAAAAGCTAAAGTCAAAGTGTATTCCCAGGAGGTAGTCGTTATAATAAACATAACTGAGACATTAACAATTACACTTTTGAAGACTTACATTACTGACATTTGTTGATTAGAAACCATAGTTTGCACTGAAAGCAAAATTCAATTGGAATGTCTTACCAGTATATAGGAGTTAAGAAATTGGAGTCGGCAGGTACAGTTCATTAAAAAAAAAAAAAAATTGGCTTTGAAGGTCAACAGAGCAATATCTGAAGAACAGAATAGAATCACAGAATAATTTTCAAGATGCAAATACCTGAGTATTATAGAGTGGAGCTAAAAATGGTATCATACATGAATGGGTACAGGAATAATGATAAAATGATGCTATGAAAGTTAATGGTTTTATTGAAATCAATTAGATTTATACACAGCAGCATTGAACTTGGTTTTATTTATAATATCCCCCAAAGAAATGAGTCCTTAGTCTCCTGAAATGTCCCCAAATAAATCATAAAATCATGAATAATATTTTCCATAGGATTTAGATTATCATAAAGCATTTAAACATAATATTTAATTATAACATTAATGACAAAAATAATAGTGGTGAAAATTACAATAAAAACAAAGCACAGTGCAATATAGAAGGCATATTAACGATGTTCCCTTTTGTGTTACTAAAATATATGTGAACACTGGAACAAGGCTGGAGCAAAATAAAAGATACTGTTGAGCAGTTATCTTGGGTGATAAGATTACTGGTGATTTTAACATAATTTTTCTTTTAACTTTCCTTAACTTTCATTTTGCATTAGGAGTAAGCAAATATTTTATATGCTAGATGCATTAAATATGTTCTATATTTCCCCTAAAGAAAAAATGTTATATATTTCCCTTAAAAACACATTCTATCACTAATTTACACCATTATTATTTCCAACATCATCACCACCATTATTTCCCTTGTTAAAATATATCTCTGGGGGCTGGAGATATACCTCAGTTGGTAGAGTGCATGCCTCACATGCACAAGGCCCTGGGTTTAATCCCCAGCACCACACACACACTATATATATATATATATATATATATATATATATNTATATATATATATATATATATATATATATATATATATAGAGAGAGAGAGAGAGAGAGAGAGAGAATGTGTGAGTGTACACATACTTGTATGCACAATTTACATGATAGTGAAAATGTATTTTAGGATCTTTCAAAACTGAAGCAATCCACATCTAATTTAATTTTTCAATTATGCATACATAAATTAATATAGTTAGAAAAATTTTTAATAAAACTATGGAAATTATTGAATATTATGTGAGTTCACGTTGAGTATGTGGGAAAATGGAGGCAATACAACTGATTTGGATATATTTCTGCTTTAGAAGAAAGGAAAGTGTTTAACCAACATATTATCTTTCATTGTATTCTCAATGTATTTCAATTTTTACTTTAAAAAATTATCTCATGATGAAAATCCCCAGCATTAACTTCTGAAATGTTTTATTTCTTGTGAGACTTCAATCCTCTGTGTGAGCACTGTCAGGGTCACATGCTGTCTCTAGCAGCACCAGTAACACAGAAGGTCCTTTAAAACCACTCAAGACTTTGGGTTGAAAAGAAATGCTGTGCTCTACCTGAGATTGTTCTCCTGAGTTCTTACATCTTTTTCTGAAGTCTATGACTATTTCAGGTAGATGACTCTGATATTTACCGTATCAGCAATCTAACATGACAGTCTATCTCTTTTTCCACATTTTTTGGTGTATTATAGTTGTACATTGTAGTGGGATTTGTTGTTATACCATATAAGAGTTCAGTAATGGTGGGATGACTGTACATGCACACAATATAAAAATATAAGTTGATCAGTATCACTCCCAGCACTTCCCTCTTCTTCCCCTTCTCCCACTCCCTGGTCCCTTTCTTCTATTCTACTGATCTCTCTTTTTATATTCATGAGATCCTCAAATCCCACATTTCTTTTATATTGTTCCTCTTCAATTTCCACTTATGAGAGAAAACATATGACCCTGGACATTCTGAATTTGCATAGCCTACCTCTTGATGAAAATGAAGACAACCCAGGATACTCTGGCTTTCTCTAATACAGAAAGGATATGAGGGCAATATATCTGCATGAATTTTCACAAAATTGTTAAAGAGGGACTGGGGTTGTTTCTCAGTGGTGGAACACTTGCCTGGCATGTATGAGGCCCTGGGTTTGATGCTAAGGACCACATAAAAGTAGACAAATAAAACAAAGGTATTGTGTCCAACTACAACTAAAAAACATCTATAAAAAATATGTTAAAGACAAGCTTTTAACTTGATTGTGCAGTTTGAATCAATCATTTAATGGAGGGCTCAGTCCATAAAAGAGAAACCAAAAGATTTAGAAAAACTGAAAAGTGTATGTACTTAACATCTTCAGAATATTCTTTAAAAGTCATGGGTATCTTCACATCTCAAAGAAAAAAACAGGAAAAAGAAGCAAAATAGCAAAAATCAATATAAAAATTAGTACCTAAAACTATTACAAAAGCATCCAAGATATCATCAAAAGGGCACAACAAATGTATATTTAAATTTGCCTCAGACATTCTAAGCATATGGCAATGGCAGATACAATATCACAAGAGAACAAAATAGAACATAGCCAATTCTGTTCAATATAATTTCTCTATGAACCCAAGAACAACTAAAGAACAAAGTGTTAAATGGACTTAAGGTTTAACTGCACTAGTTTTTCTGTGAGCAGGCATATGTAATCAAGTTTTGCTCTTTTGTAGTGTTAGGTACAAAGAGTTATCCAATAAAGAAATGTTTCCAGAGCAAAGTTCATTGCTGGAAAACAGACTCAGAGTTGTCACTTCCTAGCTTTAACTATAAAATTTCCTATCTTTATATTTTAACTCTCTAGATCCCAAGGAAATTGGGACCTAGAGAGTTAAAATATAAAGATAGGACCTTATGATTAAAAACTGATATTACTTGTGATTCTTTCTGAGCTATGATTAATGAATGGGATCATAATAAAGAAAAGGGTTTGGGGGTATTTACTGGGAGGCAACTATATGAATATAAATAAGGAGAGGTTATAAAAGACAAATTTTGTACAAGTGTGTACACATGTGTTTGGGTGCATGTGTGAGAGAGAGAGAAAGAGAAATAAAATGACTACCTAAAATAAGCCTACACAACAATGTAGTAAAGTAGAAGTTCAGATAAAGAAGTCTATATAAAGAACATGTATTTATAATCAATTTTGTGAGGTAAAAAGAGAAAGACTATAAATTTGTATGTTTAAACAAAAGAAAATTACAGCTAAGTGTCTATAATGTCATTTATCTGATATTGTTCTGCAAAGGTAGCTAATATAATTTTGAAGAATATCAAAGTACAGAAATTTTCTCCATTACATGACAATGACTATTAAAAATCCATGGCAATTAAGAAAGAGTGGTATTTTTGGAGGAAATACAAATAGACAAATAGAACATAATAGAAAGCCCAGAATCTGGTATAATTATATGTAAAAACTTAATGTAATGTAAAAGATGAAATTCAAATATGCGGGGGAAAAGATTTTGTTGGAAATTTGGTCATGCATATGGAAAAAATAAAATTAGATTGTGTATCATGCCAGTCCAAAAATAAATCAAGGTAGATTAAACAGCTGAATGTGAAAATGAAAGCTGCTATTCTCTCAGAATACAATATAGAAGACTGTCTCATTGGCTATAGGAAGGGAAAGTAGACTTTACACATGACATTAAAAAAAGACAAAATATAAAGAAAAAAATTTGTAGATCTGGCATATGTTGCCATAAAAATATTTTGCAATATTACCTTCACTAAAGTAGAAAGGCAAGTGCTATTGTACGAAATCTTATTTGCAATGTATACATCTAAAAAAGGCATTAATATGTAAAGCTGATAAAGAGCTATCAATAAAAATACAAAAATAATTGTTAGATTATGGAATATTTATAAAATGAGAATCTCTGTAACTATTAAGTAATGGAGTAGTTCCATATTTTCTGATAAGGATATATGTTTAAGAAATTTAATAAAGAAAACAAACAAGAGTAAGAAGATTGTGTATAGTATGCTACCCTTTGAAAATACATATTTGAGGGCTGGGGTTTTGGCTCAGCAGTAGAGTGCTCACCTCGAATGTGTGAGGCCCTGGGTTCAATCCTCAGCACCACATAAACATAAATAAATAAAATAAAGATGTTATGTTCAATAACAACTAAAACAAATTAAATCTTTTTTTTAAAAAAAATATATATTTGTAAAAGACACATCTATCTTGTATAGTCATTACTATGAAAACAAAGATGTAACAGAAAATAAAATCTCCTTTTCCCCTCAAGAAAAAAAGTTGGGAAAAATTTAAAAGTCAGACATTATGAGGGAATAGAAATGTGATAATTCATACAGTGCCAGTGGGAACATAAATAAATATGACCAGCTTGGGAGCCATCTTATACTTTCTAGTAAACTTGAATATATATGCATATATTTCACTCTAAGGTACATACCAAGAACAGTGGTTTCCTAAGTGTGATCCAGGGATCCCCATAGATTCCCTGAGATGCTTTTAGAGGGTCAAGAATAGGCAAATTATTTTAATGAAATTACTAAGACAGTATTTATCTTTTTCACAGTATTGGCTTTTACACTATTGGATTAAAATCAATGATGGGTACAACCACTGACAAATTGGTATGAATCAAGGCAGCGGTAACCAACATACTAGTAGACATTTTATTCTTCATGGTTGTACATTCAAAATTGGGAAACAAGATGAAAAAAACAAGCAATATTTATTTAACAATATCCATTAAAAGTAAATTTTATAATTTCATTAAATCTGAAAGCTATATTATGAATCTTCAAAAATATTTGTGAGAAGTGAAAAGCTCCAGTCCTGGAAATCTCTTCTTCCTAGCTTTTCTAGTTTTTGTTTGGATGATTTCTAAGAAATTTGAAGTCTCTTCTTAGATTTTAACTTTCTAAGAAAGCTCCATGCATTCAATTTTCATTTTATTTGTTCATTTCTCTCTTCAGATTTTAATGTTGTGGTAAGCATAGACAGTATCTTTATTGGTTTGAATTCCCAGCATGTAATATGTTCCATTCTTCTTACTCTTGTTTGTTTTCTTAAGATATGATAGGCAGCCCAATAAAGAATGTAGAATATATGAAGAAGCAATTGAATAAATAAATAAATGAGCAGGTAATATTTATGCAAAAATGCTATCTTAATAGCCAGAACTATTAGTGACAAAACTCTGTCTTGAGAGTAGAAAATGACAATCTGAGGGTATGATAAGAAGTGTGCAACAATGGGCTGCTAAATTGCTTTCAATAAGAGGTGAAAAAGAATATAGTATTTAAAGTTCAACAAAGCAAAGAAAAGGTAACTACAATTTAGAGTTGGGTCCACATGATAGAGAATTTTAGTCAATTGTTGAGTGAAAAAAAATTCACTGAGACATTTAAGAACAGATATTTCCAAAACTGAATTCTGTATTTGTAATACTGTAATAGGGAACTTTGTCTCTCTGCAGTTAAGTGTTAAATATCCATCCATAATATGTCCAAACAGTCTGGGGGGGGCTGGTTGTGAGATTATTAAAACAGACCAGTAGAAGGAATTCCGTGCTTCCCTACAGATACCTCTCTAAGATGTATCTAGAAATAAATGAATTTTCAGGAAGAAGATAGTAACCCAGAAGTCACAGACAGTGGAAACAAGGAGGTGCAAAGAAGCAGCTGCTACATAAAGTAACTGTGTTGTAGAGCTAATGTTTTGTTGTTTTTGTTATTGTTGTAACTGTTGCTGCAGCTCTGACTTTCAAATATAATAGATGGAGCTCATGTTAAAATGTAGAAGACAGTTAATAGCAGTGTTACATATTTAATGGTTTTTAAATTCTATTTACACATTATTAGATAATCCTTCTTTCAAGAGATAAAGCTAAATTCACTTTGCATATGGACTGGACATTTCTCCAGTGAACGAAATATGGCAAAAATACTAGACTGCATTTCTAGTGGTTACAAAACCACTGCACTCTCTTTCTCTCTCTTGCCCTTCCTTCCCCTCTGATCAGTATCCAGGGAGGGACTCAGGCTATATAAATATATTTGTAAATGTATCCCTTAGCCCCAATAAAGCCTTCTGGTGACTAGAGCCCCACTCAACAGCTTGAGTGATCTCCTGATAGATTCTGAGCAGAAAATATTTGGTTAAGTCACTCTTGGAGTCCTGACTCATGGCATATTTGAAATAACAAATTTGTGTTGTTTTAATCTTTTTTTAAGATGTGAATTTGTTATATAGCAATATGTAGCTGGTCCATATACACATATCTTATTTTACAAAGGATAGACTGAAATCTCAAGAAGTCAATGGACTGTCCCATGAACAGGAATCTACAAATTGTTAGAGGTACAACTCAAAACCTAGTCTTTTGATTCTTAGTTCATTGGTCCTACCATTATATCCAACTGCCATTCATGAGTCATTTGTAAGTAACTTATTTTTAATATTTTCAGACTTTGAAAATAATTGTGAAAACACCATTAAATCTTTTTTGTTGTATTTGGACACAATGCCTATTTATTTTTATGTGATGCTGAGGATCAAACCCAGTGCCTCACATATTGCTAGGAAAGCTCTCTACCACTGAGCCACAATTCCAGCCCCACCATTAAATCTTAATCAGAAATATCAAAATATGAAGATCAATGGTTGGATGATTGTCTTTGTATAAGCAAAAAAAATATAGAAACATTGAAATTCAAAAAATAATCATTACAACCAGAAAGAAACAAGGGACCTTAGAATGTATTTGTTGTAAAATTTCTGCAATATAGATGAGGAAAACTGGACTCTGAAAGGTAAAATTACTAGTAAATGCTACAGTATGAATTAAAGAGGGCATAAGGATTCAAACTCCTTTCAGCATATGAAGAAAGCATTTTGAAAAATTCGTCTTAATGTTGTTAGTTCCCCGAGAACAGAAACCTAATAGTTTCTATAGCTAAGGGTTGGCACAGTGACTGGTATAAAATGTTGAAAATCTTTCATCTGACCTCTTGCTAGATTAGTAATACATTCTGTCCCTTTTGTAAAAGTTCGACTAATGCCTAAGTCACATGGGAAACACAGCTAATAGCCTATCCCCTTGTACACATCTGCTTCTACCTATTGAGTTATATTCTCACCAAAAGCCATTATGCTTTTTTTCCCAAAGTTGTTATGCCAAGTGCACTTATTATTATAATAACTTCATTTAATTGAATATTGTATAAATTAATTACATATGAAATTAAAAGGAGAGCTGTTTTTTCTATGCAGCCTATTTTAAATAATTGGGAATGACTTGATAAAAACAATTTGTTAACAAAAATTTCTTTTAGATTAGGTGTGGGAGAGAGATTGGAAAAAATAAAAATCTAGAAGCTTTCAGCACTTTAATTGCTTCACAATTGCCTTCAAATATCTGCTATATTTCAAAGGAAGTGAAACTTGATGGTAAAGATGCCTTACTATATGATTTATATAATAATGATCATGATAAACTTAAATCAAGGAAACTGTACTTAATATATAAACCTGGAGAAAATAAAATGAGACCAAAAGAAAGGATATATATGATTTTAGATAAATTGTGTAACATAAGTCATTTTGAACTGATTTCTAGCTTCTTCCAGTATTTTCAATTAATCAACAAAATATTGGTCACAACTGCATCAGACAGCAAAGTTTTTACTGTAATATATTCTTAGGAAGTGTTTAATGAATTATTTAATGAGAAGTTAGATGAGATAGATAAACAATGTGCCCTACAGATTCAAGATATTTTTAGCTTATTGGGAAATCTGTCAATATTTTACCCAATTTATACCTGAAATTCAATCTTGTTTTATATCACTTTGAAAAGTCCTTCCAAGTCTCTCCTTGTATTATGTTTCACATATCACCCTCCTTGGCAAAGCAGGATTCTTTCTTTGAGTGTCTTGTGAAAGTTCTGCCTTGGCATATCTAGCTGAGTGGCTTCCATAATGGGTGAGTTTTCAAGCAGTATATTTTTCCATTGCCATCCACAATGTGATGATGGTTTCTGACAAAGGAGTTTCCAGGGCTGCTAAGCAACAATCACTGATAGATAAAAATAGGGAGCAGCCATCATATTTATGAGACTCTGGAAGCTTAAGGAGCTTTTGCAAGCCAGTAGCTCTGGTAGATAATTACTATCAGATTCTGCTTTTAAAATGATTTAAAAAATAACCACACATCAATCCATAATCATTCATTCAGCTGAAACTGTTTCTCAAAGTAAAAGTTTTGTTTGCAATGATTTCTTTTCTTTTATAAAATATAGACTGTGATCCAGGTAGATACTTTTCATGTGTACTTATTTCCTTGAATTAAAGACATAAAATACAGAAGGCAATAAACGTTGGCTAGGATGTGGAGATAAAGATACACTCATACATTGCTGGTGGGACTGAAAATTGGTGCAAGATTACACAAAAAACTGGAACTAGAACCACAATTTGACCCAGCTATCCCAATCCTCGGTTTATACCCAAAGGACTTAAAATCTGTATACTATAGTGATGCAGTCATATCAAAGTTTATAGTGCTTCAATTCACAATAGCTAAACAAACTTAGATGACTTTCAACAGATGAATAGATAAAGAAAATGTGGTATATATACACAACAGAGTATTACTGAGCAGGATAATGAAATTATGGCATTTGCAGGTAAATGAATGGAGCAAGAGAATATCATGCTAAGCGAAATAAGCCATTCCTCTAAATCCAAAGGCCAAATTTTTTTTCTTATATGTGGATGCTAATTCACAACGTGGGGGGACTAGGGAAAAATAGAGGTACTTTGAATTAGGCAGAGGGGAGTAAAGGGGGGAGGGAGTATAGGGTAGGAAGGATAGTAGAATATCAGACATTATTACTCTATGAGTATATATGATTACACAACTGGTGTGATTCTACAACATATTCAACCAGAAGAATGAGAAGTTATACTCTATTTATGTATGATGTATCAAAATGCATTCTACTGTCATGTATAACTAATTAGACCAAATAAAAAAGACATACAGTAATATAGGATTCACACAAATATAGAGTGTGGATTTAAAACTTTCTTGTGAATGAATTATCCATCAACTCCTCAGATTTTTAACTTTATATATCATTTCAGCATAGATCTACCTACCTCTGGATTTATTCACTTTTCCATTTATTCAACATCAATTGCCTATCTTAACCATCATTTTTATATTAACTATCCATCTATTTATGTTTGCATTTTACTTATTTAACCAGCTGTATTGTTCTGCATATGTCTATTTCCATTAACACCTTATCTATATAGTTATCCATCTAGTATTATATCATGTTCTCTTCATTCAGCCATCTCTTTCATTTGAGGTTTTAATGACAAGCCTTCCTAAACTGGTATCATCATGCTTTTCTGACTTATTATCTTAAAATGTATTTCTATGTAGCACCTAATGGTCCCCAAAATCATTTGTCTAACTCTAAGCTCCATGAAAACAGAGAATCTAAGTATAATTTTGTCACAATTTTGTCTCCAACGCTTAGTATAGTAAGTGTGGCATTAAAGGCCACACCCAATGAATAATTATTAAATGAATGCATGAATATCTGTCATGTATTTGTATCCTCATCCATTTTTATCTCATTTCCACCATCAAGTAGTGGAAGGTTCCCTCTCATCATCATCTTTTCATTATCTGTTATCAATCTAACAGGCTGTCTGTCAAGTTCTTCACTTATCATCTCAACTATGCATTTATCTATCTTGATCTCTAAACCTCATTATCTATATCTAAGCAGCTATATAACATTCTATTAATATATTACAAGATATTTCACTATTCATCCTTGCATCTGGCTCTTTCATCTACATTGTTATTAATTAATCCATCATTTCCCATCATTTTTCCTACTTAAATCATATTGTGTCAATTCAATGTAGAATGATAGGTGTGTACAAAGGAAGTATGACAGAGAGTTTGCATGTTTTTTTTTCCATTTATTTTATGTGAATTCAGTTATATGAGTTTAGCAAACAAAAATTTAAAAGGAAAAAGAGAAACAACACTTAAGTAGTGCCTGTTACTCAGTTTAATGACTATAGCCCATAAATGGAACATGATATATCTGCTGTTCCCAAAGTCATATTTAATGAGATATCAGAGTTTAAGAACTATTAATATTTACTTTTTTATTTTTTTTAGTTACCAGTGGACCTTTATTTTTATTTTTATGTGGTACTGAAAATCGAACCCAGCGCTTCACACATGCTAGGAAAGTGCTGTACCACTGAGCCACAACTCCAGCCCTAAGAACTATTAATATTTGTATAACATACTTTTGAAATATAAATGAAATCTTTTTTGTGTGTGCAGCTCATTCAATGATATAGCAATCAGTTTCAAAGTTCGAGGAAAATATGTTTACGGTAGATCTACTAATAGTATAGGCTACCTTCTATTGCAGCATTTTCCTAGGGAAATTTCAAATTTAACTTTGCCAGCTGACAATTTTAGCCTCATTGGATGCTTTTTGTAACCTAATCTCTGTGAAACACATGACTCATTCATAGTCAGTATTCATAGGGTAAAATGGTTTTGAGGGTCATAGGGATACTTGACCTTAGACTTTATGGGTGATTTGGAATGTTCCAAACAGAAAAAGAAAGACAAAGAAAGGCTAGAGTAAGGGACAACAACATGCTTACCAGGGTCATTCAGTTCAATTTTGCAAACATGTTTTTCTCACCATCACTTCTCAATCTTTGTAGTTATCCACCTAATATTATCTCTATTTAGTCTCCTTCTAATTGATAAATTGCTTCATTTTGAAGGTTTTTGTGGCATTTATGTGATTGTTTTAATTTTGGGGTGATATTTCTAATATAACATATCAAAATTAATTAATTTTCACTCTTTATAAAGTAATAAATTGGACTACTTGCACAAAATTCATTCTTTAATTTTAAATGCAATCCATGAGAAGGATTACATAATTGAAAAGGAAAATTTAATAAAAATTAACAGTTACTTTCTATTATTTATCAAATTTAGAAATTATCTAAATTTGTTTTAAAAGGCAATTTATATAATGGCTAAGAAAACAGATTCTAGAGCCAGCTTCGCTGGGTTTGAATGTGACACCAGCTTTCTCAACCTGAGTAACCTTGGACAAGTTATCTTTTATCTTCATGCCTCAGTTTCCTCCTCTTAAAGTAGGAATAAAAGTATGTCTTTCTTTGAGAAATGTTATGAGAATTAAATGATCTAATACATCTCAAGTCCTTAAGCCAGTGGTTGATACAGTCTTAACTATTATGATTGTTGATGGTGTTATTGTCATTATCTTCCTGCTTAAATATTAGGAATTTAGATCATTTGTATTATCACTTGCCTTTTATATTTGACCCTCCCAATATGCTTATTCTATATCATCTGCAACTTTACACAACATTAAATAGACCATTTCATTACTCCTGATTTTCAGCAACATTTATCTTATCTTTTCAGGACAAGGATATTGGTGCTTCTAAATTTCATTCAGCTTTGTCCTCAATGGTTAAAGTCTGTCTCATAATAATAAGACTTTTGTGCTTTGTACAAAAGTATAAAATGGAAAAATAATAACTTGAATTTGTATTATTATTAGCTGTGGTATGTGTGCTTATGACCATATTCTTATCTTTACAAGTTCAATATCACAGTCACATAGTTATGTATAGAAGAATATCTTACAGTCTATTTAAAATAGATTCTCCTTTTCCTTATACCATAATTTACTATATCTTACCTTAAATATTTCTAAACTAACAGTCATTTCATCTTGTCCATCTATTCCCCTTATATCCTAAAATCTTCCATTCTGGATGCCCAGTTGTCATACTTCCAGGTGGCCTCTTGACTATATGGATACCTGTAATCTTAGAATTTGCCTTACTACTGTACTAGATTCCATGTCTTCAGCATTGTAGTGTACTCTGTTTTGCTCAGAATACATTCCTTTGCAACACCCTAAAATGCATGAGATGATAATTTCCAAGCCCTAACTGCCTGAAGGTTCTTTATTCTGCCTTTATGTTTGATAGTCTGGTGAGCATAAAATTTCTCACATACGCACATTTTTTCTTAAAATTTTGAAGCATGTCTTTATTGGCTTCAGGTCTCCAGCATAATTAATGAAAAGCTTGATATCAATCTGAGACTTATTATTTTTGTGTGTCACTTGGTTCTGATCCAAAAATTCCACTCAGCCCTGGGAAGATTTTCTGCTTTTTCATTACTTTTGCTTATATAAAGTTTGACAATTATATTCATAAGAAAGTTTCTTAATAATAATTTTTCATTTTGAATCCTTTGACTTAAATATGTGTACTTTTGCTTGAGAAATTCTTTTCTGTTACTTATTGGATATTTTTCACACACATCATCATCTCTAGTCTCACTCTGTAAAATTCCTATAGGATTTATGTTAGAACAGCAAGAAAAATTCTCTTTCTTAATGTTTTACCTCACATTTTATATTTTATATTTCATTCTTTTTTGAGCTTTATTGACATTTAGCTTCATGTCATTAGCATTGAAAATTTTGTTGTAAAATATATTTTAATTTTCAAGCTTGCTTTCTATTTCTTTGATCACTTTCTTTTTATAGATGCACTATCTATTAAAAATTTATAAAATTTATTGTAGATTTATTATAGAACTGCTTTTTATTTTGTAAATTGTTTGTTTCTTATGGACTGATTTTGGACTGTTTCTTTTTACCTGTAATTTTTCCCTAGATTTCTAGTGATGCTCCTTCATTCACAAAATTTAAAAATTTAACAATAAAAAGCTACCAGGGACTACTGTGTACATAGGTGGAAATTTAAACTGATGGCTTTTATTCTACAAAGGGTAGAAGCAATAATCAATAATCAAGCAATAAACAATAATCAAGGAAAATCCATTAATTTACTTGGAGATGTGAATAACCAGATGGTGACCTCTATTATCTCTAATTAACTTGATTTCTCTAGTATATAATCTTAATTTTACAAAAAAAACAAATCTTACTGCTGGGATTGTTCCACTTCTTATACCATAGAAGCAACACTCCATGGAGCTACTTTCCAGAGAAATTGCTGAAATTTGAATATAATAGTTATACATTTCCAAGTATGTGTGAGTTTATTTAAATATCTGGAAATTATCCTAAGGGCATATAGTAAGTGTGGGACCATTTATTAAAAAAAAACTGAATGTTCTGTAAGAACAGAGAGTCTATACTTTTTGAACTAAGAACCATTCCCTTCATCTCCCTTCAGAGCTCAGTCAGCCAGAAACTCCATTCCAGTCTTATGCAGCCAAAAAATACAAGGATCCTTCTTCTTCTTTTACTCATTTTACTTTACTGGTTCTCTTTAGTTACACATAACATTAGGATTCATTTTGACTTAATCATAAAAGCATGGAATAGGTCCTACTTTATTCAGCTCCCAGTTAGAGGTCTATCATTCTGGGGAGGGCAAGATAAACATTTTTTTTAAAAATTTTCCCCCAACAACCTATTGCTAAGAAAACTACCTGGATGAGGACAACTGAAAGGTAGGGTTTTCTTCTTCCCACCTTTGGTTGTGACTCTATCTTGGGTGAAACACTGCCAAGAATATTAGATTATGATCACTCCTTTTCTGTTTTGTGGGATGGTGTTGTCAAGCTGGAAGACAGAAGAAAAGTCCTGAGACTTATTTTCCCCCTTCACTGAACACCCATTAGCTAAATTAGAAATATGTCACTCAGAGATAAAGATGATATGATTCTCACTTTTAGTTCCAAAGCCATGGCTCAGAGATTTTGTTTGGGGAGAGAGAAGTATCTTGTAAAACAGAGAGCTCCAAATTTCTTCCCAAAGAAACTGACTTCATTTGCAAAAGAGTGTGGATAAGTTAAATCATAAGGTTATTGCTGTAGACTGAATTGTGTCCTCCTCCCAAATTCTTATGCTAAAATTCTAAACCCCAATGTGATGGTATTTGAAGTTATAACACTTGTAATGGTCATGTGTGGAACCCTCATGATGGAATTATTCCCCTGTAAGGAAAGTTACCAAAGAGGCTTCTCCCTCTTTTTCTTCCCCTGCCCCTCTTTCTCCCATGTAAGGACAGAGTAATAAAGCAGTCATCTGCAAGCCAGAAATAGACAATTACCAGAAATTAACCATGCTGGCAACTTGATTGTGGACCTCTAGTCTCCCAAACAATGAGAATAAATGTATGCTATCACCCAATGAATGGTGATTTTTTTTACATAGCAGCCCAAAATAAGACAGGTGTTCTTATGCATGGAGGAACCTTTGGTGAAATCAAACTGCCAGGAGGTGTGTAGATAAATTTCACATATAGGCTATAATATAGGTGACATGTTTTAATAAAGACTCCCTCCTCACAATATAAAGTCTCTGATGTTGCTTTATAGGTTGCAAAGTCTTAGGTATGGGCAACTTCTCCATGGAATGGCATTGGTAGGGGCAGGACTGTCTTTTCCTATTATCAGCCATTAAACTGTAAGTAATCACCAAGTGTTTTCCACATGACTTTGGAAAAGATTACTTCACAGGTTGAGTACATCAAATTTGGGCTTGCTTAATCAGATAGTTCACAAGGTTAGCCATTGAGATTAGTTTTTGTGACAGGAGGGCTCCTCCCAACCGTCTCCTTCTCAATTCTCTCTAGAAAACAATTCAACCTATTATTTTTAAAAATTGAATAACAATAACAGACCTAGTTAAAGAAGAATTAATAATACCCATATTTTCTACAATATATTATCTGGAATACTCAGCTTTCAACAAAAATTACAAGATATGCAAAGAAACAGGAAAGCAGGAGTCATTCTGGAACAAAGAAAAAAACAATACACAGAAACTGCCAATATAAAACGATGTAAGATTAAACAAACAAACCAACAACAACAACAAAAAAAAAAAAAAACAGAGTTTTCAGTGGCCTTTATAAATATGTTCAGAGAGCTGAAGGAAACTATGATTAAAGTAATAAAAAGTAGGATGGCACTATCCCACTAAACTGAAACCATTAATAAATATGTAGAAAAAAATTTTAAAAGAACCAAATGGTATTTGTATAGTATAAATATGTAATAACTGATGTGAAAATCACTATAATTGCTCAACAGAAGACTTAAAAGGGCAGAAGAAAGAGTGAACCTGAAGATAGATGAATAAAGATTATGCAAAGCAAACACTAGAAAGAAAAAAGAATGAAGAAAAATGAACAATGTCACAGAGAAATATCAAGCACTATTAAGCAAACCAATGTGCATTTTTATCATTATTTTTATGAGTCAACATGACTAAGTTATTGCAGTAAGTTATTAATTAAAACCCTAAGTAGTGTTATGCAGGTACTTTGTAAATGTGGTTGACATCTACAATTAGCTGACCTTGAGTAAAGGAGATTATCCTTGACCCTGTAGATAGATATTATCCAATTAGTTGATAGGTCTTAAAAGCAAAAACATATATTATGCTAGAAAAACAAAATCTGTTTTAAAACTGCAACATTAACTCTTGACTGAGTTTCTAGCCTGTCAACACACCTTGAGATTTTGGACTTGCCAGAATCCTGTCTCTTTGGAGAACCCATACTGATGCATATATGTAATGGGAGAAGCAAAGAGGAGGAGAGTTTTAAAAAATTGAAGAAATAATAGCCTATATCTTTCTAAATGTCACAAAAAAACAATAATTTGCCTATTTACAAAGTTCAAATGACTCCAAGTAGAATAAACATACTGACAAGACACTGTAGTTAAAATTTTAAAAATCATTAAAGCAGTAAGAAAAAAATTATTAATTCAATTTATGGTAATAACAATCTTTATTAGCTGATTTCTTGTCAAAAACAGCGGAGGACAAAAACCCAGTGGGTTAACATATTCAAAATTATAGAAAAAAATCCTGCTCAGTGAGAATCTTTTATTCAGCAAATTTGTTTTTCAAAAATGAAGACAAAGTAGACATTCTCAGATTAAAAAAAAACACTGAAATGAATGTTTTTGGCTGACATGTCTTATGAAAAATACTAAATGAAGTTCTTCAGATAGAAAATAATTGACCTCAGATAGAATTCAAATCTATATCGACAATGAAAGGGCACAAATGTAGATAATTTTTAATTATCAAAAATAGTATTAAAAGCATATTTCATACATATTTGTTCACCTAAATTATTTAAAAAGCAATTATACAAAACAATATGTGTATGAAAGTTTGGGCCCATACCAGTAAATTTCTACCAATAATATGTAAGGAAATGATTCAAGATAATAATCCAAATCCATAAGAACAAATGAGATCTACAAATAAAGAAATCATAATAGCAAATGACATAAATATTCACTTGCTCTCTTTTCTTCACATGTTTTTTTTAAAAAAGATATAATGTTATATAAAGTAATTATCATAATAGTAGAATGTTGGAATTCCAAGCTTTATAGATGCAATGTGTGTAATAATAGTATAACAAAGAGAGGAAGGGAATATATATATATATATATATATATATATAT
>NW_026000272.1:7311514-7327766 GCF_001458135.2 Marmota marmota marmota
ATATATCATTTCTGTATATAACTGAATTATATACTGAACTAAGTCCATATAAAATCTGATTCTGATCATTTAATATTGTTAGAGTAAGCCCTCAAGCAACTGATAAGGAAATGACTTTAAAAAGTGAAGTGAAAAGAATCATTAAGAAAATTAAAATTCTATATCAGAAAATATTCACTTAATAAAAAATAAAGAAGCAAAGGAGAAACAGAGGAAGGAAAGCACACAAAATATGTAGAAAATCAAAAGTAAATTTGCAGAAATATTTCTAACCCTATCAATAATGGCATTAGAATATGAATGAATTAAAAAGGCAGATCAAAGGTCAAAGACTGTCAAACTGAATAAAAAAAAACATGAGATATAATTACATTCTATTTATAGGAGACAAAATTTCAATTCACAAACTAGTAGAGTGAATGTGAAAGAATAGAATGAGATATATCATGCAAGCAAGTGGAAACTGCAATAAAGAATGACTATAACAATATCAGAAAAATAAACTCTAAGAAAAAAGTTACTAGAGATAAAGAAGGATATTTTATGACAAAAGTCTCAATCCATCAGCAAAACAAAACAATTTTTAACATTTACATATCAGACATCAGTACAACAATAAACACAAGGAAAACATTGACAAAAATAAGGGGTAAAATATATAATTTAACAATGGTAATTGGAGAGTTCAGTATCCCACTTTAATTAATCAACAAGGAAATAGAAATTTTAAAAATATAAAAATATAAAGGAATTAGAACTAACAAATATTTATAGAATATTGTATTCAACAATAGCAGAAACTATATCCTTCTAAAGGACATATAAAATTTTCTTCAGGATAGACCGCAACTGTGCCATAAAACAGACATTAATAAATTTAAGTAGATAAAAATAATGCAATGTATACTTTCTGATCACAGTGCAATGAAATTAAAATTTAATAACAAATATTTGTAACACAAATATATGGAAATTAGGTATATTCCCAAATATTTTCAAATTAGCAGAACGCAGCCAGTGGATCAAAGAAAGGATCACCAAAGAAAGTAGAAATTCTTTTGAGATGAATTAAAATTTATAAGCAACATGCAAAAACTTATAAAATATAGCTAATACAGTAGAGGGAAAATTATACCCACAAATGCCTTCATTAAAAAAGAAAACAAAAGATTTGAAATCAATATTCTAACTTTTGACTTTCCATTAGACACTGACAAATGATCCAACTAAATGTAAAGAACGCATAGGAAGAAAATAATGAAATCACAGCAGATATTAATGAGACACATTATAGTAAACCACTATAGAGAATCAATGAATGTTTTGTGAATATTGGGTATGCCTGATCTCCATATTTTTATATCCTAATTCTCAGGAACAGTACCACAACTAGCAATAATTGTACATAACAGATTTTTGTTGTTGAACCTCAGTCCTCAAACTATTTTCTCTTTTGTGGCTTTCCGTGTTTTCTGTTGTCAATTCTTATCTACTTATGGTCTTACTCCACTGTGGCTGTTATAATAAAATATTATAGACTAGATCAATTACAAACAACATAAATTTATTTCTCATGATTCTGGAAGTTGGAAGTCTAAGACCAAGGTGCCAGTAGATTCAATATTTGTTGAAGGCGCAGTTCCTAAATTCATAGCAGTCTTTCTGTCATCTTCATATCAAGGAAGGGTCCAATGGAGTCCTCTAAGGCCCCTTTAATAAGGGTAGTAATCTCATTCACATGAACTCCAACCTTGTGACTTACATGCATCATAAAGTTTAATCTTGTAATACTAGCACCTTGGTTTTTGTGTAGGTTTCAATGTATGAATATTGAAAAAAAAAACACATTATAAAGCATCATATTGCATATGTTTATTAAATTGCTTTCTTTTTTCTGGTGTTTTCCTTCCCATTATGTTATTAAAGTTTTTTAAAATTTCTTATTATTAGGATACTGAATAAATGTATATGGTAAACTGTCCTTCTGTACTGGAAGTCTTTACTTGGTTAATTAAACATTGTGTCACCACACAAAAGCTATTTCATCAATCTCCAGAGCATAAGTCATAATTACTCTTTTATGCAATAACACATTCTTAGTTTCAGGCATTTTGTAATAGTTAACCAGTGGTTTTGGCTTCTAATACATCTGGTCGTGGGGGACAATTTTATTGAATTTGATGTTTTAATAGATTAAAGCCTGTAAGAAAGAGATGAGTATATATGTTACTGCATGTATACCACATATGCTATAGAATTTAAAGGTTCACCATTTCTGCCACTCATTAAAACCTTGTGTTTTAAACTTTCTAACTTAAAAATTATTTATTTGGTAAAGACAAAAAAGCCATTATTATATTAAATTTCAGAAATACTGAACCCCAAATGAGACATCATTCAAATAGTCTTAAATCATCAAACATACTGTTAATCACTGTCTCTGTCATTGCCTCTGACACCTGAGAGCAAGTCTAGGATGAGGGGTTGGAACACATGATTGTATCTCCAGTTCTGCCACTAACTGATATTATCTTTATTTGGTGCTTTTTACATAATTTCTTTAATCTTACTTATCTGAATTTTGGGTTTTCTGCATCCATAAAGTGAAAATGCAATAGTTAAAACTCCATAGCTCAGAAAGATTTTCCATGATTAATCGAGACTCTAATTTTCAAGCTAGGGAAACTTTGCAGAAAGAGTAAGAATTTTCAAGTTATCCATCTGAAAGGAGATGCTTACTTATTGGAAAGGCCATTCTACCAGTAGCACATGTCTTGTTGAAATGAAGCTTAAGAATCTAAACTTAATTCCTTATATCTATATGAATGTTTCATTATATATCTGTAAGGCTAAATCATTACTTTTTTTTTCTTTACTTCAATACAAGGCCAAATCAAGGATAATATTTGTCATTTTCAGCACTGCCTTTAGTGTTAAAGACATTACCTCCAGGTAGAAATATGAGTATGTTTAAGTTCACAATTACAAGTATAAAAGGATTTTTTTTCTATGTACTGGAAAGTGGAATAGACTTGAATTGTCTCTAGAATATAAGTTCTGAAGCCAAACAATCCTAGTACTAAAATTTATCTCTGCCCCTTATCTCTTACAGCTGACCTTTTCCTCCTCTGTAAAATGGGAATAATAATACCTTACCACATAAAGTTGTTGTGAGGATTATATTGATTTTTTGAATGGGAGGCACTTAGTATAAATGTCTGGTACATAGTGAATGCTCAATAAAATTGGCCCATTTGTACAGCATGAACCAAACCCAATAATAATTTTTTTTTTTTTTTTTTTTTAAAAGCCATGTCACTGAGGCTGGCACTGTCCTGCAAATTAGTAATCACTTTTCTGTTCTGGGTATGCCTGATAAGTAGCCATGAGCTGTTAGCCAAATTACATCTGCAAAAGCTTTTTAAAAAGTGTAAAATATATTATGGTGGGTAGGAAGAAATGTAATTGGCCTTTGATCTGACAACACAGATTTTTACACTGTCACTGCACTTTGCACTAAGATGATATGCAAAATTCAAGTTCCTGTTCCTTGGGAATTTCTCCCCCTCTTCTTCTACCATCTCAAATATTTCAGCTTTTTGGCTCTTATTCCAACTTCTTTGCCTCTCAGATACTTTTAAGCCTTGATACTAATTTCAATGCCTTCCAACATTATTTTCTTTTAAATACACTTTCCCATATGTTTCTTGGGTTTCCTGATTTTGACCGGCCCTCTGTGACTTCCAGTCAGATATGCTGTGATCAGTTATTCACTACCCCTTTGCCCACCACTATAGCTAACATAATGGCTGCCTCTCAGCCTCTCTAAGGGAGCAGAATGAAGATATGGTTTTGTTGCTTTCTCCTAGAAAATCAATTTTCAGTATATAATAGGCCAGTGGTTTCCAAGCCTGGCTATATATCAGAGAGCATACTTGGAAAGGTTTTTGTTTGTTTGGTTTTGTTTATTTTTAAAAATATAAATTGCTAGCTTCCATCTCAAATCTGCTAAAATGTGTGTAAGAACTAGGTGTCAGTATTTTTAAGCACATCATGTTGTGTTTTTCATGTCACCACACTAGCATGAGGCCAAAGAATCCAGTTTGCAGGAATCAATGTAATTGACATTTCTTATGCTCCTGTACAACAAAATGAAGGGCATACAAGAATGGGCTCTGTAGTGCTCACCTTTGAATTCCCAGTATAATGTATAGTGTGTGACATATCTTGGTTCTTTAGTAAATATTATAATGAGGGAATGAAAAAAGTTAATGAATTTAGAATATGAATATGAATGAGGCAAGTGGAAAGAAGTATAAACAAGAGAATTTAGCCTAGGACTGAATGAAGACAACACATTGTTGTCAATTAGGAGAATAATTTCTTCTGTAACTGGCAGGACTATTTGATCTAAAATTGTTGAAAATTTGACTATAGGAGGCAATACGTGCAGCTTGTTCCCTGGAGCTTCACACCATTGCTTAATCAAAAATGTCAAAAACCTACTGTGACATTGGCAAACTAACATCATGGGTGTACAAAGTATATACAATCAATGTAATCTAGATTCTCAGAAAAAAATGATTTCTTTACAATTGCATATCAGTTGCACTATATTTAAGATGAAGCTACTTAAATATGTTTTGTTATAATCATTTCAGCCATTTCTTGAGTTTCATGCTTGCTTTTTGGTGCTAACAAGTTTTAGAAAATTCTCAGGATTACCACTTATACCCACAAATCATGCATGATGTCTAATTTAAACCTTAAACAGGCTCCATTTCTTATGTCACATAGTGGAATTCTACTGTATTGTCTGGTGCCTTTTGTGACTAAAGTACAAAATTATTTTTAAACCCATACACGTCCTCTAAACTAGATCAAGCAGGGTTGATTGATTGTACACCAATCAGCATCATCTCCTCTTTTTCTTACCATGTTAAGAAAAGGCAGCATAAAATTGAAAAGCTTATTAACATCATTACAGTTGGCTGCAAAGCACTGGCGATCAATGTCAGTTGCAGCAAATCTAATCACAAAGGTCTTCTTTATTTCTTTCTTAAAAATATAGTTGCTTAAGCTTTTTAGAGATTCATGTTTTGTAGTTTCTTATTTTTTGTATATAAAAAAACAAATCCTTCCTTCATGAGCATTTTAAACCTAGTCATATTTCTCTCTGGCAAGTATTCTTGTTTTATTCTATTTCATAAGTATTCTCTATTAGCCATGCAATAGTCAAATGAATCCATTCTTTGCACTACTCAGTTAGCATTTTTGATTCTACAGAATAATGTTTACCTCAAAAAGATGTCCAGAATGAATTCATTTGTTCTCTCTTTCTCTACCTACGAAAAATATCTCTGTCTTATTATTCTAAGTGGGTTTTGATAATAGTCTCTTCATGAGATAATTCCAAATACGTTCTTGATATATCTTCCAGAAACTAAATACCCATAGGATGATTTTTCAAAATCAAGACTATGGAACTGGGATTTGAGACATTTTCTAGATAGGTTATAAATATGTGAAATAGATCATTGGTACTTGAGAAAAAAATAGCTTTCAAGGAGAGAGTTAGTTTAGGTTTTCACTATAATAAGTTATGCATGCAAACAAATGTACATGTAGAATGATTTCAATGATATCAATTGTAGCTTTAAGGTTTTATAATATATCACTTTGTTTTGGACCTTGGGAACCAGTAATTTAATCAAATGAAAGCCAGTTCATCAAAAATGATCATGCAGAATGTAAATTTCTTTCTAAAGTAAACTGAACTTTCCCCTCCATTGTTTCAAACTCCAGAAACTTGCATGCACTCCAGTCCTGTGGCCCTAATTTTATGTTTGGATATATTCAATGGCTCTTCAAAGTCAATATTCTAGCCACTGAATTTAGCATGCTTCCATGCCCCCATCCCAAAATTATCTCCTTCTCGTTCCTCCCTATAATTATGTATGTTACCATCAACAAATAGAAATAAGGAGGGATCAAAGGCATTATCTCCCAGGGCTGGGGTTGTGGCTCAGTGGTAGAGTGCTTGTGTAGCATGTGTGAGGCGCTAGTTTTGATTCTCAGCACTGCACATAAATAAATGAATAAAATAAAAGTCCATTGATATTTTAAAAAATGTTTTTAAAGTCATTATCTCCCAGTTATATGTGTATCACAGGATGTTCTCTACCTGGAGGTAGAGCCCCATATGTAAGGAAAGCCCAAAGAGTGTATCCCAGATCTACCAGGATAAAACAAAATTCAAATAAATATATTTGATAGTTTTCTAGGCTCCTTCTATTCCTTTTACAAGCTCAATTAATACCGTGTCCATACAGAAGGAGACATTGCAAACATAAAGGAAAGAAAGAACTTTACTGAAATGAGTGCACACAAGCTTTAATTAGCCCTACACTTATACCAAACAAGTTAATGGAAAATTGAAAATAGCATTATATTTTCTCTCAAGAAACCCAATATCTGATAGGAAAGTTAGATATGGCCTAAATATATGCAATACAATGTGGTAAGAGCTCTAACAATAAGTAAGAGCTAGTATCTCAGCCATGAAAGTCTAAGAATGTCTCTTACAGATAACATTACTCTGGGATGAATAAACTTTAATAAACATGTTAAAAAAAGGAAGGAAAATGTTATGATAGACCTAGGACATGTGGAATCTTGAAAGAACATGGAATACATGTTGGTTATAGGAACAAAAAAAGGAGAGTAGGCAGTAATGCCACCAGTGAGAACTCAGACCTAGTTTTAAAAGGCCTTTTCATGCTATACTACCATACTTCAAATTTGAGGAAAATTACAAATTGTTTCAGACCTCTAATCAAGAGAGTAATTATGGTTCAGAAAGACTATCTTACTGGGATGTGGAACATAGTTCAGAAATAGGGTGAAGCTGAAGTCATGGAAAATAAGAAACTTGAAATGTTCTATTTCAGGTAGAGAGTAGAAATAACAAAAACAAGATAAATTAGAGTGATATTTCCCCCTTATCTTCCCTTCTCTGCTCATTCCTGGTATCCCCTTTCTTCACAGTGTGTTCTCTCCAAGCTTCTTGTTTAGTGTTCACATACACTAATTTCTGGATTTTTTTTTAAACTGGAAAATCTGTTGATGACAATGGATGGTTGCCATGCTCACATCTGACTGCAGAAGCCAGCTTCTATTTGGAACAAAAGGATACATTTGGCTAATCACACTAATGATTTAGATACAGCTAAATGACTCCCACCCTTTTGCAGGTGGAAAGATGAAAACACTTTTTTTTTTTTTTTTTTCTGGAATGCCAAATTCTAAGGCTGTCTCATGTTTTTAACAACACTCCCTTGGATATGAAAGTGAACTGACGATCCTCCTGGATTACTCTGCTCAGTTGTAAACCCTTGGCAAAGCTCCTTATTGTACTCAGGTGGATTCTGAAGTATCATAAGCTATTTTCCCCCAATAAAAGGAGTTCAGGGTTTTGCCTGAACAAAATGATAAATGGCAATTAACTGTTTGTAAATTTAAACAATATTCCTACTCCCTAAGTAGGCATGATCCTTTCTGAGCATGTTGGTATTCTGAGTTAATGACAAACCCTATTTTGGCAGTGTTATGGACTTAAATTCTTTATGCCTTCTGTGTCTTAGTACCCAAGAAAAGCATCAGTATGCATATTGCATTCTTAGAGATTGTATCCACCTCCCCCTTTCTGTCCTTGCATGTTTATGATTAACTTTTTTCAATTATAGCTCTATATATGAATGAGGAAGGACTTAGTCCCTTTATACATGATCAGACATGCATTTGGTCCTGAGAGAATCTGTAGTTGTTAAAACCAAATGCTAACATATTTCAAAAAAGAGACTAGTGTTTAAAACCAATGTTGGAGAGGGAAATGCAGCTTATGTTCTTTGGGGTTTGTCCAGGAAACCAAGAAAGGTTGGTATCATTCTTGAATATCTTTATTCCTTTCCATCTTCCAAAGTAAGTCAAGGGACTAATTTTTCCCTTATTTGATATTTTGGTCTCTGCACCAAGTCCTATCAGACATTTCAAGTAGACATTTATATGAACAAAGTGTCATTAACTCATAATATCTGCTTTGCACAGTCTCTTGTTTGCCACTATTTCTTTGAACGAAGCCTACTTGTTCTCTGACTTGGTTTACTTCCTTTTAAAGGTTGCACAAGGGCATAGAGTTTATTCTTATATTTTGAAACTGTGTTTATGGTTAATGTTATTTGCAAAATATAGGAAGTATCCCTAAAAATAGGAATCATTAGAATTTTAGAGAATAGAAGAGGGCATGATAGCATGATAACTCATTCTTCAATATATTCAACAAATATTGTACCTAATATTGTCAGGCATGCAACCTGATTTCATCAAGCTGGTAAAAGGCCATATGTGGGAAACAGTTTTGAGGGACTCTGTTATTCTAAAGTTTCCAAAGAAGACCCACTTCTTAAATGTATGACTTTCCTATTATATATGTTTTACTTAAATAGCATTAGGCAAGTTAAATAGCATTAGACAAGCAGATTTCACTGTGGTTACAAAAAGGATCTGAATGATGGGGCTGTCCAAAAACGTCCCTGATGTACTTCCTATTCAATTGTCATGTTCACTAGAAGCCAATTTAGAAGTGCCTGATGAAGTTAATTCTGTATTAGGTGGGAGGTTGAACTAAACAGTGACTCCCAACTGTCATATTTTAAAATTCTATTTATGTCTATGAATGATCTGTTTGGGCAGCTTTTTTCATCTTCTCATGCAGGTAAGGAGTAAACCATAATACTTCTGTTCATTGTCACCAAAGAAAGCACATAGACATTAACAAGAATGAACAATTTACATATAAATTTGAATAAATAAGAGTGATTTATATAATCATATCATAAAATATAACTTTAAAATTCCTAGCAGAGGGCTGGGGTTATAGGTAAGTTGTTGAGTACTTGTCTAGCACATGTGAGAACTGGGTTTGATTCTCAGCACTGCATAAAAATAAATAAATAAAATAAAGGTATTGTGTCTATTTAAAAATTTAAAAAATTTAAAAAATTCCAGTAGATATCTTTCTGATATCCTAAATGTCTTTCACTTTACTTCAATTTTTTCCAGACTCTTCAAGTAGATGTTGATCTTGCATTCTTTTCTCCACAAATCCCCATGCTAGTTCCTTGAGCTTTCAAAATACATCACTCTTTCCAGTCTTTACCTCTTTTCCTATTTCTTTTGCAAAACTGTTTACAATCATAAAATTCTTTCAATGCTCAATTTCTACACCTCTCAATTATGACTTCATTCAGGAAATAAGCACCTCTCTGTTACCAGGATTTATACTTGAAAGACAGAAAAATTTAAGAAAAATAAAACATCTGGTTTTCCTGTCATACAAAAATTATTTTTGGAGTATATAGCACATAGTTTGTACTCAACAAACAGCAGCTGTTATTATTGCTTGATATTATCTATGTATGCATTCAAAAGTATTTATTGTACAGTTATTATTTGCTTAACACTCTTCTAGACACTGAGGCCATGAATAGAGCAAAATAGACAAAAATCATATCCTTATCAATATTATATTCTACAGGAAAGAAACATTTAGAAAAATGATTCTTGATATGATATCAGATAAATAGGGAGCAAGTACTAAGACCTGCAATAGAACAGTATAAGAGATAAGTAGACATGAAGTTGGATATTTAAAATGGTTATCAGGGAAAACCTCCATGAGAAGATGATTTATGAGCTGATATGTCAGTGAAAGGAGTGAAAGTCAAGTGTTTCATGCAAAGTATCTGCAAGTGAAATATCCAGAAAACTAACTGAATATAAACCACTATTTATTTTGATTTATAGCTATTGAAATAGTGAATTTTATCCAAAATAAAAAGGTCTCTTCAAAATAGCCTGTCTAGTCTTGAATATGTATATATGTATATATGTGTGTATATGTATGTGTGTGGGTATACATATATACATATATAAAGATTTCTAAAGGTAGTATTTTATACTGCTTTGGCTGTTTTTATTGGTATGTGTGCTTACATAGTCTGGTTTTCTCAGACTTAGGTTTTAGAATATTTAGGCAGCCAATTGTAAGTCTTAACTAAAAGTCTAACCAAAAATATTTTAGGGGTAGAATGATAGCAGTGTTGGAGATTCAGTGTTTGACACACAACTGTTCTTATTAAATAGACTAGGTCATTCAAAAGTGAAATTCTTAGTCACATTAAGTTGGAATAAAGTGATCTAGCTTTTCCTTTCTAGCTGGGGTCCCTGTGCTGTATGCTTGATTAATTGCCAATACCTAAAATTGAGTGCATGAGGAAGCAATTAAAATGCAAACTCTGCAGACTTATGTTCATCTGTGAGGGCTTGAGGCAAGGGACTGCTGTTAATGGGTAACAGTTTCTGAATAAGAGTTACCATATTTAGCAAATAAAAATAAAGGGTACCCCACTAAATTTGAATTTCAAATAAACAATGAATTATTTTAAATATAAATATGTGTCAAGTATTGCATAGGGCATACTTATGCAAAAAAACTTTATCTGAAATTTAAATTTAACTGGTCCTCCTCCTGTATTTTATTTGGAAACCCTACTCATAACCGTTGAAATTTGATTTGCAATGTTGAGTAAAGTTGAACAGCCATGAAGGTATGAAAAGTTAGAATCAAAGAAACTCAAGTT
The DNA here is from genome assembly GCF_001458135.2 of Marmota marmota marmota. NCBI lineage: Eukaryota > Metazoa > Chordata > Mammalia > Rodentia > Sciuridae > Marmota > Marmota marmota. The sequence goes on from NW_026000272.1 coordinate 7,322,215, forward strand.
AGGTATGGAGCCTAAACAGGCTAGGTAAAGGGATAATGTGAATGGTGTGTTCACTCTGTGCCAAGCACTGTGTTGATTATTCCATATACATTATTTGATTTAGTCCTGGTAAGAATCTTCCCACTGAGGTAATGGTATGGAGGAGATTTAGTCAGTAAAGATAGAGAGGTAGTAATGTGGGAGCCAGAGTTTGCCTATTCCACCAAGTGGGTTCTATAATATTTTGAGGAAACATGCTATATTGATAAGTTATTGGTTTGATTAAATACTCCTGAATTGTTAATATAACAACTAGCACTCATTTGTCAAACACTTTCTTATCATCTATTTAGTACAAATCACTATAGTAAAGGCTATTGGAGGATAGGAAGATAAATAAGTCGTAGCCCTTCCCGTCAGGAAATTTACAACTTAATCCAAGAAGCTCACAAATAAACAACTAACTTTTCAAATACAAGGCAATGTGAAACAATAATTTTTAACAGGAATGCAAGCACATTCCAATGGAAATACAGATGATGGCAGATTCCCTTTGAGTGAGATAAGTGAAAGATGAGATAGGGAATGAGGGTAGGGACACAAGGTATATAGAATTACATATAAAATTTTAAATATTAAAAGTATAAAATCAAGGCATCTCCATGGTGATTTTTTATGGAGAAATTGATGATTCACAAATACAACAAGTTGATTATTGTTTGATGACATTGGTTTTGAAATATCACATGGTCTTGTTATCATATTTGAATCTATATTTTTTCTTTTTTAACATTTTAATGTATTTTTCTTAGTTGTAAGTGGACACAATACCTTTATTTTATTTTTATGTGGTACTGAGACTCGAATCCAGTACCTCATGCATGACAGGCAAGTGCTCTACTACTGAGCCACAGCCCCATCCCTGAATCTATATATATTTTTTTCTGATGTCACCTCTTATGAAAAGTTTTATTCAATTTCTTTGTTAATTAAAACTAGTAAATTTAGAATCTGTTAATCATTTTAAACATGTATGCATACAGCATGAAGATAGGTATAAGTCCCAGATAAATGTCTGAATAATTTATGTTATGAGAACAATTGACAAATAGAAGGTATGGATGCCCTAAACTGCATTCTTTTAAAAAATTGAAGTTCTATTTATGTTAACCTAAAAATAAAATTATTCCAGATTTAAACATGATGTATATTAATAAGGGGAAATGATGATGGATTTGTTATGTTTTCTCTACTGTAGTATGATTTATGTTGCTTATTTATAACACATTATTGGACTTTTCTATTCAATGGTAATAGCTTTCTTTTTCAGAAGATAGACACACTTAGGAAATTATATATTCTCTGAGATTGTTTTTTTTTTCCATTGTAGGAGCCTTTCTCTACTATGCATACTAAGAAGAATATTGATCTATTATTCTCAATTCAAAGAACCCTTTTTGCTGTAAGCACTAGGAACTTTGCAACCACAGCATAGCCAAAATGACAGCCATTATAATTTTCAAACCTATGAAACTTAAGCCATGAAAACAAGTTGGAAACATTAGAGAAGATTGTATAAACCTCTATGAGCCTTAATTTCCCCTATAAAATTAGAACCATAAGTTTAGCTTCTTTATAGGGTGGTTTTGAAGATTAAAGCAGAAAATATACAACAAATAGTGAAATAAAAGCACACATTTGTCATGTTTGGCTAGATTATAAATTAATGTCAGGGGGTGCCTTTTGTCTCACCTAAAGCAAAAAAAAAAAAGAATAAAGGGAAAGAGAAAGAAAAAATGAAGGAAGGAAGGGAGGGAGGGACGGAGGGAGAGGAAAGAAAAAAAGAGGTCTAGGACACATAACAGCTAGTAAATAATTTTAGAATGAATGGAATTAGACTGAGGAGGTGTTAGAAATATATTCTGTTTACTTTTACAGGTAAATGCTTACACAAAAGGATTCTCTTTGAATTGTGTCCTTTTCACAAATCTGTGTTCATATTTTAGAACCAAATCATTAAATATGAATCTATAAACCAAATACTTGATCTACTCCAATAGAAAATGTGGCTGAGGGGGTTGGGGCTCAGCAGTAGTGTACTTACCTGGCATGTGTGAGGCACTGGTTTCATTTCTCAGCACCTCATATAAATAAATAAAATAAAGGTCTATCAACAACTAAGAAAAAATAAAAAATGAAAAGGTGGCTAGGATAAAATTAAGTCTCTTCGATTATGGATGCTGACTTGTTCACTAATTTATCTATTCATTAATTCTTTCAAGTGATAATATATTACTTGGTAGGCACTGAGAAGATGTTAGGGAAATGAAGATCAAAAGGGCATATCCTCTACTCTAGAGGAATTCTCAGCTTGAACGTTGAGCCAGAAGTAAAAACATAATTGCAATATGTGCTATGTAATGGTGCAAGGAATATAGGGACAAGTGTTGCTTGGAATCATTGAGCTGTTTGCTGATGGATGATGAGGATAAAAACAAGTGATTGAAGGCACGGAGGGCTGCTGCATTATGACTAATTGAATTAAAAATTTTAGGAATATCATATTATAGAAGTCAGATGTATATTTTTCATAAATGAGTCTTTAGTTGGTGAAATGTCAGAACTTCTCAAGTATCCTCTCTGTAGTTTATTTCATCCTGTCCCTGTTTCAAAACACTGATGAAAAGAGCTGAGTAAGTCAAACATGTCAGTGTGTCAGATAACTCCTAAGACTTTAGATGTTTTTTTTTTTTTTTCTTTTAGTTTTGAGGGGTTTTTAGAAAGACTACCTGAAACGTGTATCTACAACTTCATGACTTGCTTTCCTGCTTCACCAGACTGCACCACAGTAACCAATTTGTCTTTAGTTACTTTATCTCCTATCTCCGTAAATAAAGATAGTGTTGGGAGATAAAGTAAGTGTTGGGGATGAATGGATCTTTCATTTACAAATGGTAATGTTTTGTAAACAAAATTTCAGGTTAAATCTTCTGATGATAGATATGCTCTCTGCTTAGAAATTTTTAAAACCTTTGAAGCCTAGTATCCCAGCTTTGATACTGCTGAGCTATTTCTGTGGTAACCCTATCAACTCAAGGGTAATATATACATCCATATTTGCAGCCAAATAATAACATAATTTTCCATTAGTTGTTGGAGAAAATAATAATATTTTTGTCAGCATCTCTGAATGCATAATTATATTGAAGTAATTTACTTACACCATGAGTTATAGCTTGTTTGAGCCCATACTGTTGATTTAGTCAGGGCAAAAATAGACTCATAACCATGTAAATGCTGTGCAGGGGCTTACAAATCATGAGAAAAGACCAGTGGCTATTTTTCAATAAAGTTTTATAAAACATGAAGTTTAATTTCATAGACATGATATTAATTAACTCCATCAACATTTTTCAGATATGCTTTATATTCCAGACTCTAAGAAATCTTGGTAGAATATACTGCCAATGCCATTAGTCATATGGTTTTACCTTGTGCAGATTTCAAACTGTTAAGTTAAAGTTTTAGTAAGTAAAAGTTAAATCTCACAAATCTGAATTTGACACATACTTGAAGATAACTGAAAAATGGTAACAATGGAACCCAGAACACAAAGAAGTGGGTGAAGCTTAGTTTAGTTGAAGTCTTCCAAATAACCTTATAAATTCCATGGGTTTCATGTGTTTTCCAAAAAATTAGTGTATCTTATGTTTAGAATAATGATTGATAGCTGTGTCATGGCTTCCCTCCTGTATTGTGATGTAAGTTTAAAAAGGGTTTCCAGAAAGAATATTTGAGATAGCATAGATGCCCTAATGGTTAGGATGTGAAAATATATTAAAAAGGACCTCAAGATCCCATGAACTTTGGTTGATTATAAGTTCAATCATTGTTTTATGATCACAGGTGCTGTCCTTGGCTCCTGATCCAACATAATGAACCTCTACAGAATTCATATGAGAACTGCCAACCCCATTAAGGAACATTTGACATAAATTAAACATTTTTTCATTACTAAATCCCTGCTCTTGGAAATAAAAAAAAATCTTTTTTATCATCTACCCTTTTAAAATTGTAATGATTTTTGTTAATTTACACAGAATTTAGTTATGTCAAAATTAACTTCTCTATTAATTAATTCTGTTATAACAAAGATTTACTTTGCATAGTGCCCTCTGACATACTGAAAAAATGGCACCACCAAAATCATGTTTATCTTGCCAGAGTTCACATGGAAAATTAGTCATACAGCCAGGACTGGAGCATAAATTTTCCAAATATTAAACAATAACAACAACAAAAAATTCGTCTTTACATTACAGAATTGTAGAGTACAAAACATGGGTTCTGGTGTCAGATATAGAAAGCCAAAGTAAAAGAAACAAAAGAGCACAGTGATTATTCATGTGTTCCAAATCACAGATCTTTTAGAACACGAATTTTCAATAGGGTTGTGTTATCCCCCCAGGGGACAAAAACTGGTTCTTGAGGGAGGAAAAGGTGATTACTTTATTATTCTATGTATAAAAAGACACATACATGTGCACACACACAGAACATATAAATAATTATTTAGTATATTTATGACTTTGAAATTTTCATAGGCAGATTATTAGGGAAGAAAAAGTCTAAAGAGGCCCATAGTAGGGTGACAAGAAATGAATAAAAAGAAATATTTAGAAACATCATTATGCAATATTTTTCTAGGTCTAGGACAGAAAAAAAAACTACACAGTATAAATTAGAAATATCTTGTCAGGGTTGGGTTGTGGCTCAGTTGTAGAGTGCTTGCTTAGCATGTGTGAGGCACTGAGTTCAATCCTCAGCACCACATATAAATAAAATAAATAAAATAAAGGTATTTTGTCTATAAAAAAAGAAATGTGTTGTCAACAGAGGTGAATCATGAAGAAAATATTCATTGTATCACAAGTGAATAGATATTTATAGACAAGTATGTCAGAATCAGGGATAACCTAGACTTTGTTGTTTGCATATTCTCACTTTCAAAATAGCCTCTGTGATACTTACCTCCTCCTATATAATTCCTTCTCCTGGACTGTGGATATAATTCATGACAATGATGAAATATAGCACTCTCATTAGTATATTATTTTACAGGACACAGTAAAGAGATTTTTCAGATGTAATTTAAGTTCATAATCAGTTGACTATGAGTTAATCAAAATGGATATTGTTCTGTGTAGGCCTGACTTCATCAGATGATCCCTTTAAAAAAGGGTTGTATAGGCCTTCTCTAAAGTGAGAGAATTGCTCCAGACTTCAGGAAACAGGCTGCCATGATTTTTAAAACTCCCAGGAATTACATCTGGCAACAACCTCAATGAGTTTGGGAGCTAAACTGCAAGATTCAGATGAGAAAATAGACTTGGCTGCAAACTTATTCTGAGCCTTGTGACACCCTTAGTAGAAAGCCCAATTAAACCATGCCAAAACCTTTGGACCATAGAAATTATGATTTAATAAGTGTTTAGTCTTTTGAGTCATTAGATTAGTGATAATTTAGGAAATGAGATGTAGCTCAGTGGTAGAGTACTTGCCTAGCATACTTG
>NW_026000272.1:7328134-7401316 GCF_001458135.2 Marmota marmota marmota
AGGCCCTGGTTAAATCCCCAGTACCACAAAAAATAATAATAAAAATAAAATAAATTCAAAAAGCTAATTGGCCATCATTTGTTACATAACAATAAGAAATTAATACTTTTATTTTAAAGGGACAAAGAAGAATTTCTTGGTGTTTTCATTCTCTCTACAACCTTCCCAGAAATCTCAGACATCATTAAGCATCATGCATTTTTATCTTGCCATGAAAGATTATGCTATTTCCTTTCACATTCCTTCTAAGTTTAACATTTTATCCTCAAATCAGGGAAAACAAATTTTATGCCAAAACTCTGGGATTCTCCATGTGTACTTAAAAGTAGTAAAATAATTCTTAGAGAAACCAGACTCCATATTACTAATTTTAAGGGTGTGTCAATTTTCTTAATCCTTACTATGTTTTGCACCTATTTCCAACATATAATTACTATCCTCTAATCTTATACTATAGCTTGCTTAGGATAATTCTTACTTCATATCATTCTTGACTTTGTCCAGAGAAGCCTAAATCTTGTCATTTCCCTGGACCTTCTAGGAACAATCAGGTAGAATACTAGCAGCACACCATTTTGCTCATATCCTTTACACCTTTGATCATCTTCTAAATTGTATGTGATGATACTTACATCATTTTGTGTTCCCTCTCCATTATCCCAACCTCTCCACATTTATTTCACTGCCCAAACTTGTTATGATATTCTCTTGGACTTACCTGCTTTAACTAAAATCTGAGAATGTTCTAAGTGTGGTGCCTTCCCAAAAGCCATGTCTGGTAGAGTTTATCCTTTCTCTCACTTCTCAATAACCTCAGTATTAGGAGGTAGAATTGGTGACTGTTTCTTAGTCTGTTCAGGCAACCATAACAAAATTCACATCCTTTTTACATGCATAATGTATTTAGCCCATCCCAGGAGCACTCGAAATCTTAATGTGTTCTGTCCTCAATTTGACTATATAAGTCTAAATTCTCAATTGGTATTATCTAAATCAGATATGCTAAAACTCAAAGTACAATTCATCCTGAAGGAAGGTGCTTTTCAGCATGAATCTGTGAAATCCAATAAGTTAGGATTTTGTAAAATGTAATGGTAGGACAAGAAGCAAATGATAGACATTCCCATTCTAATAGGGAGAAATTTAAAAATAAAAAAGAAAAAATGAGTGTCAGATCCTGAGCAAATAGAAAATCAACAAGAAAACAATAAATCTTATGTTTTTCAAAGAAACTTCTTTCACTTAATGTCCCATATTGGGGTTAAAGTTAAACCTTCAAGACTGTGGACATGTAACAGTGATTTAGAAGCCAATTATGCTGAAAAGACACTCTCTGTTCATTTGGGCTAACGGGTAGCTAAAAAAAGGTTAAAAGCTGGGCATCTCTGTCTTCATTTTTTATCTGTCTCTCATTGCTACCTTAAACTTTGGATCACATTCATATTTAACTCTGCACATGGACATATTCATAATTTAAGAATTATTTGTTCAAAACTGGTAATCCTTCCAGACACCAAAGACACCAAGATCAAATTAATTAGGATATTTTCAGGATTTGCAAGAACATCAGAATCAACAGATTTCCAACTGCTAGCTTTTACAACATTCTTGTTCCAGATCACTGGAATAACACCTATAATTCTCCATTCATTGTCCTAAACCTGAAGGAACTAACTATCTTGCTGTTTTGAACCATTCTTTCCTACTGACATTTTGGATTCCAGCAACAATGGATTCAATCAGTAATCATTTTGTTTCTATACCTAGGCAACTTTCCTATTGCTGAGGGTTCCATGGCTATCCTGAAATGATGATAAACCAAACCATGTTTTTAACATTATTGCTTATGAATACTTCTTGACACCCACATTTGTTCCTTTCCCTGTGTAATCCAAAAATTTTTGTCAGTATCCTAAAATAGGACTGAGGATGTTTGGTTCCCCTGGTCTTTCCTGTTATGGTCATAATGAATAAATTCATTTTCTACTCCACTATTGCTTTTTTGGTTTAGGTATTTGAAATAAGTAGCTATACCTCAGCTGTTGGGGAGCCCCCAAAGTTGGGCCTGTAGCCTAGGACTTCAGTAATAAGCAGGCCTGCTCCCATGGTTTTGCTGGATACAGCCCACAATTCAACTCTCATGCATTATGAGAGCTGCAACTCTCTTAGCCTAGAATCTCATGTCAACAGATATATCATTCTGGGGTTGCAAGTGCAACCTTACTTTCACAGACAACCTAATTCCATGAGTTCACTTAGCATTCCCCTAATTGTGCTTTTCTGTGGTGCTTTCCCTATGGCAGTTCTCTTTGGGGTTCCCATAGCTCTTCAGAACATCATTTGAAATCTAGGTGTAATAAAATGTACCTCCACAGCTTTATTAATTGCAGTGCAAGCCACGTGGACTCATTGGAACTTCATATGGGACAGTAGGGGAGCTCAGATACAGAGTATGGGGAGAGGAGACTTCAATGTGAATTAGTTCAAAAAACCAGTGGCTACTCCTTTGGTATCATTTTTGCCCCTCATGCCATGGAACTCTGGTCCTATGATATGGGTCTGGGGGTGGAGGCTGATGATCTGTTAATTATCTATTGCCTTGAACAATTGCTCCTGAGTTTGATTTAAATGGCTGACTATCTCATTGCCTTAAAGAAGTACATCTGGCCTCTGTTTAGATTATTTATACATTATATCTTTCTTCTTATCAAATAGTTACTTGGTCACACTCTTGTTCTTTTTGTAAATTTTCCAAATCTTTAAATTCTGTTTCACTTTTGATTAATAATTTTGTCTTTATGTCATTTCTTTCTACTCACATTTTACTATTAAAATTCCAGAAAAGCCAAATTGTACCTTAAACATATTGCTTACAAATTTCCTCAGCCAAATATCTAATTTTATCACTCACAGAATAAACTTTCCATAAAATACTAAGATTCAAACACAATTCAACCAAGTTATCTGCCATTTTCTAATAAAGATGCCTCTATTGTCCAATAACATATTTCTCATTTCCATCTGGAACCTTGAAATAATGATCTTGAAGAGCATATGATTTTGTACCTCTTTTGTGAGCACACTTTTTATTATCTGAAAGTAACCATTTCTCTATAGCTCTCCTCCTCTCCTTCTAAGCCCTCATCAGAATCAACCTTAACAGTCAGTTTATGGAAATGTAGGCTTTTTCCGGAATGTATCTCAAAAATTCTTCCAATTTTTACCAATTACTCAATTCCAAAGTTGCGACCACAGTTTTACTTATATAATACAGCAGCATACCCACTTCTAGATACAAAAATGCCTTAGTCCATTCAGTCTGATGCAGAAAAAAATACTACCAAATGGGAAGTTTATAAACAACAGAAATTTACTTCTTATGGTCCTGGAAGCTGTGAGATCCATGATAAAGATGCTTTCAAAGTTTGTGTCTAATGAAATTCTGTTTTCTGTTTCATAGATGGCGCCTTCTTGCTGTGATTTTTCCTCGTGAAAGAGCTCAGCTAGCTCTCTGAGTCTGTTTTCTAAGGTGCTATGGTTTGGATATGGTTTGTGTATGTCTCCTAAGTTTTCATATGTTAGAATCTTTTTTCTCAATGTAGCAATGTTGGAAGTGGGTGGAACATTTAAGAAAAGGGGTTTATTGTAAAGTAATTAGGTCATTGGGTATGCTGTCCTTGGAAGAAAACACTGATTTTTCAGTAAGTTAGTTGTTCTTGTGAATGTGAGTTTTTATAAGTGGCCATTTCCTACTCTCTAGACTTCTGACTCACCATATGATCTCTCCCTATAACACATATTCCCACTATGATGCCATCTGCCATCTTTATCCAACCAAAGGAGTCCTCACTAGAGGCCAAATGATGATGCTGTTTGATCTTGGACTTTTACCCTCTAATACTATAGTCTGAATAAACCATTTTTAATTGAATATCTGACCACAAATATTGTTCACAGTGTTGGAAAACTGATTGATACCTAAAGACACTAATCCCATTAATTAGGACTTTACCTTCATAACCTAGTTACTTCTCAAAAGGCCCAATACATAATACCATCACTTTAAGGGTTTAGATTACAACATGTGAGTTTGAGGAAAACATAAACATTCAGAACATAGTATTAATGTTATTTGTTGCATTACTCTTGCAAACTGCCAAAAACCCCTGTACTTTGAAGCTAACTCAGTTGCAAAACCCCCTACTTCTCTTTGTTGCTGCCACCTGCAAACCTCCTGAACATTTCTCATATTTGTGGCAGAATTTTGAACCTGGACAAAATTTTCAGTTCCATGATGTCTCAGATCCACCCCAAATTTTATCACTACCCAGGTAAGCCACACAACTCTGATCTTAAAATTTTAAAACTTTTCATTTCCTAATATTACTTCTACTATACCTTAACCATCCATTCTGTGCTTATATCCTCATCCCAACAATATTCTGATACTTCTCTTCTAGAAATATATTGAAATGTTCCAATCTCTGACTGAAACCATCTCTCTTCCTATATCTCTCATTTACTCTTGCTATATCTGATTATTGATCTCAGAGCAACCACTAGTATTTTCATCTATCTACTTTGTCCCTATCTTTATTACCTTTAATGACCCTTTGATTTATCACTTTATTCTCTAGGCAATGTTAATTATTTCACCATTCCATCAATTTATTTTGCTCATCCAGATTTCACATAGGTTGTATGGTCGACTGTTGTATCATTCATTTATTACCACATCAATACCATAATCTCCAAACTGTTTAATCACAATGAAGACTTCTGTAAGTTCCCACGTTGTCACACTGAACAAAAGACATGTAAATGGGTTCTTATAGACTAGTGAGGCAAGGCTCTTGTGCAAAACAGCAATGGGAATATGCATCTTCTGCCTTCCTATTGACTTTAAATGAATCTCCTCCACAGCTGACTATAGTTGAAGACTACTCAAACCTAGAAGTTCTCTGGGATGTCTCATTTATTTCAATTTCTGCCAATAAAAATATAGAAATGTTTGGAGCAAACAGAATGAACTGTAGGTGCAGAGTGGTTCTCCAAATTTCTTAGATATCTCTATCCAAAGAATATATTATGAGTAGAAAGGATATTGGAAAATTTAAAAAAAATCAATGGCTTCTTTCCTTTCCTGTCAAATTTAGAATTGTTGATCAGTAGCTTTACATACTACTTTACCTGCATTAGGAATCATTAGTAGATGGTTACTCACTAGACAGTATTTACTATTATGTAGTACATGCCTAAACTGCAGTGATTTACAATCCACACTACCTGGCATTATTAGAATTGGAACACTATGTAAATTTTAGTGTAAGTCATAAATTATCAGGTGAAAATCTGCAATAAATGATTAACAACTATAGGGAAAATCTATTGTCACACTCCAGTATTTTTGAAGTTTTTGGGTTATTTGCACTTTTAAAAAATATTTATTTTTTAGTTGTAGTTGGACACAATACCCCCATTTTATTTATCTTTATGTGGTGCTGAGGATCGAACCCAGGGCCTTGCACGTACTAGGCAAGCACTCTACCACTAAGCCACAACCCCAGCCCTATTTGCACTTTTAAAATGAGCAATTCATGAAATAAATTAAGTGGCAGCAGTATAAAAATATTTAAAACATTCCTAATCCTGATAGATTATAGGCAATGCTGAAATAGAAATTCAAAAACAGTGTACACACCCCAATACATGGGCTCCAGGAAATCATCTTGAGAGGGGCTTATTTGAATGAAAATTGAAGTGACAGATGAGCAGATGTTAGTTAAATGTAGATATAGAGGAAGGTCATTCAAGGAAGATAGGCAAGGCTGAGAATATGCACTTGTGGAAGTGATGATGAGAGCTAAGACAGTTGTCACTAGCTCTGATGCAAAGATAAAGGCACAGGGCCCAGAGAATTTAAAGAATACTTCCTGACAATCATCCAAATAGTAAGCAGCAGAGACAGAAAAAAATTCTGCCCAGTGTGTCTGCAAGGTCCATGTTCTTTACATCACCTAAGGTTGCTTCTTTACCAGACTTTAACATTTTTTCTTGGAGAATTGGGAGTGTAAGAACTCTAGGAGGAAGAAATAAATTGAATGTAAGTGCCAAAACAAAGTCATCAGAGAGTTAAGGACAACTTAGTGAAGGGAAAAAGAGAAGACAGAGGGTAGGTGACACAAAATGAAGAAAGGAGGAGAAGCAGTGGGAAGCCAAATGATAATGTATACAGTTATTTAAACATCTTCACTGCTGCTTTTTTGAGAGCTTATATGTGTCCAAATGCAGCCTTCTCTAACTTACATTGTCGTTTTTGCCTCATGAACGATCTGTTTATCATAATCATTGCAGTTTGTATTCCCATAATGTGATGTCAGATGGAAGCCCCGATCCTTTCATTTACAATTCTTTTATTTTCCCCTGTGTGGTATATGTCACACATGCAAAGATTTGACAATAGTTTTCCTGTGACTTGTTCATTGTGACAAGCATCTTTCATAAAAGAATTGCTGCAAGACAGAAGTAGCTCCTCCTGAGTATTAATGGAGCCAATCATTTTAAATATTGGCCCTTTCCTTCTCTTCTTTTGTACCTTTTTGTCACTGTAGAAAGCCAGACAAAACAGAGACAAAATGCACACCATCATATTTCCAGCGGGTAGAACAAAGAAAGCTTGAGACCCTATGTTTGTAAATGACTCCATCTTGTGCTGATAGCCAGCTGCTCTTTGACACACCTACATGTTTGAGGACTCAAAAATGGAACCAGTATGCAGCATCTATTTAGCTCTTTGCTTTTCCTGCTGACAGTTGAATTTTAAGACTTGACATTGTTCTGCTGTATACGTTTACAGGAATATGACACAAGGTCCTACACTCAAGTAAAAAAGGAATAAAAATTAATGAACTGTTTAGCTCCAGTTAGCTCCATATTGGAGAAATTCATTTGTGAATTGGCATGCTGAAATTGCTGCATCCACAATAATGAACAGCCTGGCATCAACTAAATATAACACAATAGCAACACATCCCAACCATTTTTCCACTTCCCAACTTTCTATTTCTCGTGAAAATGTGTTAATTTCTGTTAATCACCTGGCTTCATTGCTGTTGTAATTTTACTTTTCTCTGTTTCAGTTCATGAGGCAACATTTTTGTCTCTTTATTTTCTTTCTTAATGAAGGGCTGATCATATACATTCTCCATTAGAAATCTAACAAGGAGAATGCAATTCAGCTTTTTCTTTTACAGTCAGTAAAAACAAATAAGGCAAGAGGAGATACTGTGGCTATTTTTAAATTAAAGACAAATTTTACTATCTGTTTCCTTCACATGATCTCTCAACCTCTGCTTCCTCTGTGACTCCTGTTCAATTTTTATTGACTCAGCTAGTCACATGTTATCCACAAGGAGGCTATGTTTTAACTTTTGTTTGCACTGCCACAAGCTTCAGCAAACAGTGTTTGGCATCATGAAATAGTGCCACAAATTCATATATGCACATTTTCAAAATCAAGTAACATCTGTCCCCAAATACCAAAATGCTTTAAAATTTTTTTCATAATTTAAAAATTTGAGAAAACATCACTTTCCTGACCAAAAAACAGAGGGCTTATCTCTCACAGTGGCTAGTAGTGTCTGTGGCAGATATGGAAGCTCTAAGGATATTAAGGCAAGTCCTAATAGACTTATAGCAGAGGTGTTTTGAGTTTTCAGTAGGAACATGAGTCTGTCACCAAGTAACAATTCTTTCATAAAATTACCTGGCATTATACAGGGGTTTTGTGAAGATTAAAAGTTAGATTACATTGAACTATGTGACTATGTAACCCAAATTTCCTCCATAAATATGAACTGTACAAGTTCCAAGTTGTAAAATTAGACCTGGTAATAGATAGCCTAAAATTTCAGGTGGAAGTGTGATTTATAGGACCAGTCCTGAGCAGATACAGCACATAAAATAAGTTGTAGAAGCAAAGAGCTTTATATTCCAATATGACCACTCCAACTAAATGAGTATTGCTCCCTTAAGCCATACCTATATTCTCTTTGGTAGTTCCTGATTGACATTTGTCTATGGTGGAGGATATATCTGTGGTTGCTACAGATGGACCCATGCTATATACATCATTGGCACTAGCAGTTAAGTGTACTGTGGTGTACTACAGCCTCATTCAGGAGTGGTCCTAAAAGATACAAGTGAATTAAATCCTCACAGTGGACAGAAACTTAAACAGTAATCTTGTTGTCAATTTTCTCTGAAAGTAAAAAAAAAGCTTAAAATATGGATTTATTGGCATTGTTGACAAGGAATTTCTAAAGAACAGGACTGGAAGATTGTGATAATAAGTATTCCTCTCCCCCACTTTACACTCTAGGTGTTATGGTTTGGATGTGAGAGGTCTTCCAAAAGTTCATGTGTGAGACAATGCAAGAAGATTTTGAGGAGAAATGATTGGGTTATGAGAGTCTCAACCCAATCACTGAATTAATCCCCTGATGGGATTTACTGAGTGGTAACTGGAGGAGGTGGGGCAATGGGGCATGGCTTTGGGGTATATATTTGTATCTGGTGAGTGGAGTCTCTCTATCTACTTTCTGATCAACATGTGAGCTGCTTCCATCTACCATCCTCTTCCATCATGATGTTCTGCCTCACCTTAAGCACCAAGGAATAGAGCAGACTGGGACCTCTGAAACCATGAACCCCCAAATAAACTTTTCCTCCTCTACATTCTGATTAAGGTTTTTTTAGTCACAGCAACAACAACAACAACAAAAGGTGACTAAAACACTTTACCCCTGGGCTATATTCTCATCCCAGTGACAAAAAGTTTTCTGGAAGAGTTATGTAAATGAACCTCTCAGAATGGACATTTAGGCTGAAGAAGAAATCTCTATAAAGATTGTTGAGTCTGTATAAAGACTCAACAAAGGTTACCTGGTAAAGTGAAGTCTCAAAAATCAATTAGACAAAATGGCATATATCGCATAAATTGAGATTGACCTCAAATACATCTCAGTGAAAGATAACGTGATTATTAGGATAAAGGTAACTCATGGACTTCCTCTCACAAAGAAGATATGATTACTATAACTAGTGAGTGAGCAAACTGCCAAGAGCAGAGACCAAAACGTGTATCTTTTCTAGTACTACAAACAAACCAATTACCCAGAGCAAGGTTCAGTTTTATTGGCTTTCTTTCACCATTGTGATACTGTGATACCAACATTCAAATGAAATTTACTCTGGATTCCCACATCTTTACCGTGCCCATATATAAATTCATAAATTAACACTCTGTGATGATCAACACAACAAAGTTTTGTTCCTTGTATAGTATGGAATTAGCTTCCCTGATAAAATTACAAACTTACCAATTGAACATTCAATTACAGAAGCAGCAAGTAGATGACCTTTGGAGTTTGAAGTGCTGCCGCAGAATATTCTATAAACTGTGAATTATAAACAAATGTTATTTCTTCCATGCCAGAATACATGGGTCCTGGAATGATGGGAGCCTAAGAAAGAAAAGACTATTTTCTATTATATGAATCTACATCAAGTTACATATTGTGGCTAATGTCCCTTCTTGCAAAATGATCAGGGGCTTGGAAAGAAAAAGATTTGAGAACATGTTGTAAGGAGATTTGGGGAAAAGATATGCAGAAAATCATCTCAGAACTCTTCCTGAGTGTGAGAATAATTGAAGTACATATGAATCTCACAGAAAGCCTCCAATTGCAAACAAAGCTCTAAATTTTATAAACTATTTCAAATGCAT
The DNA here is from genome assembly GCF_001458135.2 of Marmota marmota marmota. Lineage (NCBI taxonomy): Eukaryota > Metazoa > Chordata > Mammalia > Rodentia > Sciuridae > Marmota > Marmota marmota. The sequence continues at coordinate 7,337,922 of NW_026000272.1, forward strand.
AAAAAGTTATCTGTAAATATAATAAAAACCTGTGTAACTTCTTACCAGATTAAGAAATAAAAATATTATCACTATTAATATTAAGGTCCTTGGGCAACCTCCCAAAATTTCATCACCCATACTGTCTAGATCCCCTCTCCAAGGTACCTAAATGTGTTTCTTCATCCTATCACTCATGGCTTCATATGGACATGTGTGTATATCAGTATACAATGAGTAGCATTAATTTTCATGTTTTTACATTTTATGTAAATGGGAGCATGTTATCTGGATCCTTCTGCAACTGAACTCGTTTTATTTATAATTTTGTTCAAGATTAGTAAAACTATCTTTGTTTACTTTTAAATCATGTATTTCATTCCAATGAGTGATTTTATCATGATTATAGTTATCTATTTTTGTTTAGAGTACCATGTAGATTGTTCTCAACTTCTTTTTGTTACCATGAATAATTCTATAATTTTTGTACCTGCCTTATTGTGATTTAGTTCTTCTTAGATATTCTGTGTAACTGATGATATTGTTTAAGCAAAAAAAAAAAAAAAACCTTCATTTCTCAACAATGATTTTTACTTTGATTCTTTATAAACACACACACAAATACATGAATGCATATATGTGTATGCATGTGAACATATACATGTGTGTGTGTGTGTGTGTGTGTGTGTGTAATAAAAGAATAAACAGTCTGTGAATGTTTCTTTTGGGTACCTTGGTTCTAAAACTTGAAGTTGGAAGGCAAATCGTCAGAAAGAAATTAACAGGAGTAAACTGGAAAAGAGCAACTTATAAAGTTGGATTTAACTGCCCATTTAACTGCCAGGAAGTCGCTCACGTCCTCCAAGCTTCCAACTAATATGATGAGAGCATCTTGTAGATGTTGGTATTGTGAATCATGGATCTATATCACCTGAAACAGGAATTGGAGAAACGAAAGAATAGCCCCAGCAGGCTTTGAAAGTCTGTAGGCCTATTTGCTATTGCATATGAACAACACAAGCCAGCAGACAGACTTCATGACTAAACTGCCACAAGTGTCTTTCACTCAGCTTCAAACTCTTGAGCAGAAAAAATATATGCTTTATGTTGTATTTCTGACTTAAAAATTACATGCAAGGTATCCCTTATAACATATAGTAGTTGGGATCTGTGGAGGAAGGGAAATTCTCAGAAATATAGTTCCATTTTTTTTTCTTTTTTTAGCATTTAAATACCACATACATTTAAAAATAAACCACACTCTATATTTTTTTTTTCTTTCTCCATTTCCCTTTTATCTCCATTCTTCCTACTTTTGAGGTGGCTATACTGATAGTAATTATCTTTACAAATTACCCCATAAGTTGAATATTGTAAAGGGCTCACAAGAGCATTCGGAAGAAAGAATTATGTCAGAGATTTTGACTTTAAAATGGAAGAAATAATTCAAGAGAACTTGGGTTTTCTCTTTTGGTTTGTGTGATGGAGTTATATCATGTTAGGAAAGATATTATTTTCAGGGTACTTGGAGTGGAGAAAGGGATATATACTACGCTGGGGTATTATTATTCATTTCCTTTGGGGGAAATTTTCTCATTGTGAATATACTCAGTGGGAAGGAATTATTTCATGCCTAACCGTTAATGTAAAGAACAGAGAGAAAAGGCCTTCTGCATACTTTCAACTCATTTCTGAGATTCTGAAACTTCAGTGGATATTATAATGATTTCATAAGCATCATGAAAAATAAATATTTGTAACATCAAATCTAAAGAAAAACAATGGGATTTTTAATACCTTAAGTGAATAATAATGAAGTTTCTATAATTAATATCCATATTATCATTCAGGATTAGTAATACATATTGCAGGACTTCCTTTCCAGAGAAATCAAGTAACCCTCCATTCAAATATTCAGTATCTTTTAGTGATAAAACTTCTTTATTTTTTACATTTTTATCATGTTATCTCCTAAGACCCTCATTCTTTAAACAGCTTCCTCATGGATATCAGATAACCTAAATGCTATTCTAAAGCCCAGATTTAGCTTTTTTTTTTCAATATTTTTTTAGTTGTCAATGGAACTTTTACTTATTTGTTTGTTTGTTTGCTTATTTATATGTAGTGCTAAGGATCAAACCCAGGGCCTCACACACAGGCAAGCACTCTATCACTGAGCTATAACTCGAGCACCCCCCCCCCAGATTTTTCTTTTATATATCAATTCTTTATTCTAGAAAATTCTGCATTAACTTTCTTTTCTGTTATTCTACATCATTTTGATTCAATCAGAAGTAAAATAAAATTCTTGTGCTATTAGTGCAAACTTACAAATTCGTACATATCAGAATTGTCAGCAATAAAACTATTCTGTTACTGGCACTCTGCTAAATAAATACCAGGAGGTTACTGTAGGGGAATGATGTTTTTATTATTCAATAATATATTAGTTGAAAAATATTTCAGGGGAAAATATTATTCTATTCAATAATTCAATAATTTTATCTGATATATGTATATATATATATATATTTATATATATATATATATATACACACACACACATGCATGCACATGTACATAAATAAACACACATATATACATATATATGACACATATACATATACATACATATATATAAACATTTACATATATATGTATGTAAGTATATGTGCGTTTATGTATGTATATACATACATTCAGATACAGTACATATATGTATGTATACACACATTCATACTATATCTGAAATGGGAGGAGTGGAGAAACAATTATATGGTGATACTTACCTGATTACCTGAATCTTCCGGTCACAGATGCGAGAGTCAGTACCATAATTTGCTTCTTGGTGGACTGCTTGATTATCAGCATTAAAAGTGTCATGGCTAATTAGAATGTCATAGGGCATTGGTAATATTGTAAATGTAATGCTATCAGATCTGAAAATGCAATGTGGATGATTTGGGGCTCTCCAAACTGTTAATGACTAGTGCTGAAAAATCAGAAATAACAGCAAGGATTTTTATATGTTGCTAGGTGTTCCTATAGACAAAATTAAATTAATTTCAGGAAGCTACATCTTGCTTCATTTCAGGCTGTAAAAACAGAGTGAAACAGAAAAATACATGGTAATGAATTTAAAGTATCAGGAAAGTCAACACCACATTGCTTTCTGAATACTGATTTCTATTTGTAAAATTTCTTGTAATGAAGAGCTCTAAATTCCCTCCTTCTGTCTCCAAAAGCCAATTATGGACAATAAATAACATGTATAATAACACTAGGCAAATATTTCCAGAATATATTATATAAAGTGCCATGGACATTGGCAGCCTAATAAAAAAAATATTAGATGTAAAAAATTATTTTTCCTCCTTAGAAATGACAGGCTATTTATGATTGTCAATATGTAAATAAATATAGTGTGTATATTAAAACTGTCACATTAATAATGATAGCTACTACATATCAAGCACTACTTTGTGTTAGCTAATATATCAAGTCCTTTATCAATATTATCATTAATCCTTACAGCCTCTGTGAGAGAGATAGGAATTCTACTTACTCACAAATAAATATATTCAGGATTGTGGAGGTCAATTTTCTTTTCTAAAATCATAAAGATAATGATTGGTATTTCTTATATTTAAACATTCTTGAAATGACTCTAGAAACCTTGCTCCTAACCATTGCACCACACCACTGTTTCCATTCCAAGTATTCTGTTTCGCTAAAATCTTATCCTATGGAGGTAACTTAACTAAAGTAAAACTAGTGTCTTCTATGCATAAATGTAACCATCTCGGTTTAGAATTGGAATTCTAAGGCATTAAAATGTGTCAAGGTAAGCTTACACAGAATGCTTTGATTCAGTCAGTTTTACCACGAATACTTTTAGAATTTGGAATAATCATACAAGTTTCTATATCATGTAGGAAGCAGAGATGAATCAAATGAAACCTGCATATCTATGTTGAACACAAATACCTAAATTTATCAAACCAGGAGAAAATGATTGTGTTTCAATTTAAAATATATATATTAGCTGGGCATGGTGGGGCAAGCCTGTAATCCCAGTGGCTCAGGGGCTGAAGCAGGAGGATCATGAATTCCAAGCTAGCCTCAGCAAAAGTGAGGCACTAAGCAACTCAGTGAGACACTGTCTCTAATTTAAATACAAAATGGGACTGGGGATATGGCTCAATGGCTGAATGCCCCTGAGTATCCCAGGTACCAAAATACTACCACTACTACTACTACTACTACTACTACTACTGCTGCTTCTGCTGCTACTACTACTACTACTAATACTACTACTAATAGTAATAGAACAGGGAACTTGAAAAAGGAAAAAAAATATTAGTAGACAATGTATCTTTCAAATTGCTGTGACTTTTAATAGTAGCCAAGCAATATATTATGTGCATGGTATAAACTGGAGCCCATGCTGCCAAGTTTTTTTACATCATGGTATCAGATTCAGACATCCTCAACCTAAATATTGGCCAGCTGTCTTTACCATAAGAAATACAGACAAGACCACACACACAAATTTAAATATACTGTTTAAGTTGTCAGCAGAAGATGACATTAAGCTTCAACAATTTATGTAACAAAGGATTATAGATTTTATTATGTAATATAGCTACCAATAATTTGTGATGTAGTTAAGATTGTATTGTATTTTTGTTTCAGAAACTTCCTTTGGTCATATTCTTTTCTTATACCTTTATTTTATTTGTTTATTTTAATGTGGTGCTGAAAGTTGAACCTAGTGCCTCACACATGCTAGGCAAGCACTCCACCACTGAGCTACACCCCAGCCCCCTTTGGTCAAAGTCTTAAAGTGAATTATCAGAACATGTTAATCAACTGCTTATATTAATATCACAGTTTTCTCTTGGCCTCTGAACTACTTTTATATTTCCTTAGACTAAACTAGTAATATACTTGGGAGAAAGAGAGATTTTTGAAACTAATGTAGAAACAGAATCTACCTAAGAAACAAAAGGCTTAATAAAATTTATGTCAAAATGATTCCCCTTTCTCCTCAAATGTAATCTATATTTGCCTAATATCCAGTATTGAATTGCATTCTCCTTTTTCAAATCTCTCTCTGAGAACAGATTTTTTAATCTGGCAATCTCAAGGAAATGTACATTTTCCAGCGAAAATACTGGAACTATGAAATAGAAATTAAACACTATTTTTTTTATTTCTGAAAAAGAAAGAATAGCATTATGATTTTTATACTGGGCATGTAAAGGTTTTTGTAATTAAGGTAGCTTCATTGCTGAGATAGTGCTAATGGAAAAAAATGAATTTGCCTGACTTGGTTTGAAAATAAGACGCTAAATGATGTTCTATAACACCTTTAAGCAATACTATTTCCACAGTTTTATATACATACAAAAAGTGTATATTTTTTACTCTAACTTGGATTTGTAACAAAGATTACCTGAAGTCTAAGTTCTTTAATAAAGAAATTCAGGCATGTTAAATAAAATAATACATTTTACTAAGTAGTCATGCTATTGTTTTACTTAATTTATTATTCCTTCTTTTCTCATGATATTGTTCACTCTCTTTGCATATTCAGTGAACAAAATAGAACCTTATTTATGGTTTATGACTTTTCTGGTTGGGGCAATCACACAAAACTTCACTATTAGCATCAAAATTATAATAGAAAGTTATATTCACAGAAACACTGTTATTTCTTTCCCAAGTACTGCCATTCCTCCAGTTAAAATCTTCCTGAATATGTATATTAAATCAGAATTTATTGAGTTCATACTACATGGTATACATCATAAGGTCCTGAAAATAGGTTTTCACAGTACAGTCAGCAGACAATTATATAGATAATTAAAATTTACTTTAAAATAAATGTTCCACCATACAGCAAAAGAAAATGCTATGTGAACACTTAAAAGAGGATCCTAAAGGAAGACTCCCCACTTCCTACAGAATAAGTCTTAGTTCATTATTTTTGCTTGAAAAGTGACCATGATCTATCCCCTTTCAACTTCTAGAGCTTGACTAACTATTGAGCTTTAGCAAAACCAGAGTTTTTATTATTATCTATTGCATGCTGTGCTGTTTTATACTTTTCCTCATTTTATCCTTTGGCTTAGAATAGTATCTCTAATCCTACTTCCCTGAAAAATACATTAATTTAAGTATCAAGGCATAGTTCAAAAACTGTTACCCCCATAGTGCCTTTCGCATCTGCCTACTACCTCATTGTGCTGCATGCTGTGTCTTCTACTGCTTCTATGGCAGTAACCATGATGCTGTTAATGCTTGAATTAACCAGACTGACTGCCTTACTAGATTATTAGTGTTATTACATTAGAAATGTGGAAACTAAAAAGTCACTGGACCAAAATGTATAATATTAAGTATTAGAGGTTGGGAAGGGTGTGTGTGGTTTGTTGGGAAAGTAGAAAAAAGTAGGTTGGATTTGATCCATGACCACTGGGTACGTGCATATAAACATCATCCAGAACCCCATTAATACGTAGAACTAATATATGTCAATAAAAATAAAATAATTACAAAAAGGAAACGTACACAATTCAGAATGCTCAGAGTTAAATACAACATTGGACCAGTTAATATATTTTCTGTAGCAGTTTGTGTCACATCTATTATCTTATCAATAATGTTTTTAGGCATATGGGGAAAGAATCTCCCTTATTCCATTTTATAGACAAGAAATTGACATTTAGTATACTTTAAGTGACATGGTTAAGTTTTTACAGTAAGTAAATGGACAAGTTAGTTCTAGAACCCATTTCTGTCTGGCACTTATTTCCGTATCCTGGTTGCCATGTCATACTGATGTCTATCATAAAAATGAATACAGTTTCTCCATACCACCACATCTCTTTCACAGAAGACCATTCAATCCTGTGACAAAAATGATAGGACAAATAAGTAAAGCAGCTAATCAGTCCAAATTCATTTCTCCATGACAGAGAACTATTTCCCAGGAAACCAAACCTGGGCAATTTTCGCAAAAATCAAAAGGAACAAATAGATGGAATATTTAGTTAGCAGAAGCTATTCAGTAAAGAAGCTGAAATTATTCATTCAGGTATTAAAAAAAAAACATCTATTTAACCACCATATAAAAAGCTTGACTATTACACAATACTCAAACTGGGCTATATTCAGTTTTAAAATCCTCATATCAAAAGAAAAAAGTAGAATTAGTAGAAAAGAATTAAATGATTGAATTTTAATAATTTTATAATGTACCTATCTCAAAGGTACTGTTTTCTAAGTAAATGAGCAATTTAACTATCAACTAAAAATAAAGTTTGCCTCTTCCTTTATTTTCTTTTTTTAAAAAAATCCATCAAATAATATGGAATCTGGCCTGTATCAGCCAAAAGAAAATGTAATCACCCAATTAAAAGTATCAAAACAGGTTCTAATTGTCCCTATATCACCTCTCTCACCACAAAAACACATACACTTCAAGCACACAACACACTCACTCACACATGATTGTTATGTAAAGTATTAAAGAGAAGTTGCCTTTGAAATATTGGATTATTTTGTTTAGTTTTTACTGAACTTCTGAAATTTTATAGTTTATTGATATCCATTCAGATAATTTTGAACTGTTAGACATAAAAATTAAAAGGTGAATAAAAGAACTTTCTGCATTTACACTGTATTTGGTTACATCATTGAACTAACTCTTCAAAAGCTCTTTTGTGTTGGGCATATGGAGAAATTTGTTTTATGATCTCTTATGATTATGATCCTGGAGGTCATCTGTATTTCAAACAACTCAAACTTATTGCCCATAATCCCCATGTATGTACAAAAGCCCTTCTCAGGGGTTTTCCATCATGTGCTGCTCTGCTCCTAAATACCGTCATATGGGGTTTTCACAGTACCTATAGATCCCAGCCCAAATGAATGTTTAAGTGTTTCATGTTTTGAAAGATAAGCTCATTATACTAAAGCATGGCCAAATACTAGAACCAGACAATAGGAGTCCATATTTCCTTTCCTTATACTCTCACCCTGCCTCATGTGCATGTGGTTAGGGAGCAAGAAAAAATAGAGGATTCATCCTGCCATATGCATAATAAAGTCCCAAGAACTTAATATCATAAAAAAGTATAAGGTGTTAATTTCAAGACTAAGTTCCCTCTGGGCTAAGGGCTATATATTTCAAAATAAAAAAATACATAAAGGTGGTTATGGAAGCTGTGATACAATCTGGTGTTATTCATCTTGTAAAATATCAAGATCTCCTAATATTAATCAGAACCTCTGATGCCCAACTGATTTCACCTCTTCATTTTTGTAGCATGCAAAAATATAGCCAACTAGCTAATACTCACTTTCCTTTATAGCCTTCTGCTTTCTTACCTGTGAATTGTGCTGATTTGCCATTTAATATCTGCCAGCAGCCATCCATTTGTATTGATGTGCTGCCTGACAGTGTATGGATGCTTCATTTTCAGTCCACCCTCAGGATCCCCTCAGCCTTCTCAAACCATGGAAGAGGACAATTCTGACTAGTTTTTAGCACATAAACCAATTCAGAATGTTTACAAGTACCCTTTGGATCATGGTTCTTATAGCAGTTCTAATTTAAACTTAATTGTCTGTAATTTCAACAAAGGTAAATGAGATAGTAAAGTCTTGATTTTGAGAGAGCAAGTTAGTATAATGAATCAAATTCATATAGTCAATATTTCTCAATTGACCTCAGAATAAAGTTCATCAAACCTAAAAATTGCATTTAAATTAGCCCTTTATTGATCTGATATCAGAAATCTTTTTCTGATTTTAGTCCCACAATGCCTGGATCACTACAGATCCAATTTACATATTTACATCATGCTGCCATAATGATTTTTTAAAAAATCATAAGTCATATCACATCTTTATATAGTGCCATTTAACAACTTCCCATAGACCTTTGAATAAAGTACCAAATCCAAAATATGGTCAACAAGATCACTTATGATCTGACAGCTGTCTACTTGGTACTAATACTACCTGCTGCAGCAGCCTTTCTGTTTAACATGCCACACTTTTCCCATTACATAATCTTCACATACCCTTTGCAGTTGTGCATGGGATGTTCTTTGCAAATGTACAGGATGTCACCCTAATTTATCATTCTTATAATTTCACATTAAATATAACTTTGTCAAAGAGACCATCTCTAACCACCTACTAATTTAAAATCATTCTTCAGTGCATTATATGATAATACCTACCCCAGCTTCTTTATCTGTGAGCCTTCATTCCATTCCATAAAGGATAAATAAGAAATATGAAAGGGTTTGTGGGGTCCAGATAATTTCAAAACCTAAGGGCACACATTAATGCTTGAAAATAATCCCCTTTGGACTAATGCCTTTAAGACCACGTGGGTAGCAATGTCATCACCACAGGCAACAGGGTAATACTCAGACCATGAATCTCTGTGGTGTCCCACCCATGCAGTAGCTCTCTGAGTTAACTGTCAGGAGGGAGGTCATGCCCCAAGTCTACTAAGGGTATCCCCATATTTAAAAATGAAGGGATGGCAACTCTGCCTCCCCCTCCTGATGATCTCTCTGAATTGTCTTCAGGATAATTCTTTTATTTGCTAGAATAATAGCAAATGTTTACAACCAGAAACTTCTATTTTCTTATAAGCAACATAAATATATTTCTCAAACTTCTGAAGGATGGGCATCTGAGAATCAGGTCAGCATGGTTGGGTTCTACTGAGGGCCCTCTATTAGGTTGCTGAAGGAGAGTTTTCATTGTATCCTTACATGTTGGAAAGAGGGTAAGCTATTTCTCTGGTTCGCGCCCCCCTCCCCCGTCTGTCTCTGTCTCTCTATCTCTGTCTCTCTCTCTTTCTCTCCCTCCTCCCTCCCTTCTTCCCTCCTTCCATCCCTCCTTCTGTCCCTCCTCCTGTTCCTCCTTCCCTCCCTCCTTCCTTCCCTCCTGACGTCCCTCCTTACCTCCCTCTCTCTCATATTTTATTTATTTATTTGTAGTACTGAGCATGGAACCCGGAACCTCCTGCATTCTAGGCAAGTGTTCTACTACTGGACCATATCCCCTGGAACAAGGGTGTCTTTTTTTATGAGAGCTCTAAACACATTCAGTGAGGGCTCCATCCTAATGATACAATTACCTCACATACCTCCTAAGACCATCACACTGGCACTTAAATGTCAACATATGATTTTTGGGGGGACACAAACATTCAGTCCATAGTAATACCCAATGAAATAGTTATAATAATTTTCTTGTGTAAATATGTTGCTGTTTGTTTTCTGAACTGTGGCATACATTCCCTGAAGGCATAGATCATGCCAGTATCCCCACAGCTAATCAGAACAAGGTCTAACATAGTAGGTGGTAAATAATTTTGTATTCATAAATGAATTACTAAACAAAATACAGAATAAACAAAAATTGAGCATAAATGCAGATATGCTAAAAGGATGAATGAAATTTAAAATGTAAGGTAAACCTAAGCTTAACATTACAAACCTTGCCAATGGCCAAAACTTAACTTCCCAGCATCCATTCACATGGATTAAAAAATATGGCATATATACACAATGGAATTTTACTCTGCAATAAAAGAGAATAAAATCATGGCATTTGCAGGTAAATGGATGGAGTTGGAGAAGATAATGCAAAGTGAAATTAGCCAATCCCAAAAAAACAAATGCTGAATGTTTTCTCTGATATAAGGAGACTGATTCATAGTGGGGTAGGGAGAGAGAGTATGGGAGGATTAGATAAATTCTAGATAGAGAAGAGGAGTGGGGGGGGAGAGGGAGGGGGCATGGGATTAGTAAGGATGGTGGAATGTGATGGACATCATTATCCAAAGTACATGTATGAAGACACGAATTGGGTGTCAACATACTTTATATACAAACAGAGATATGAAAAATTGTGGTATATATGTGTAATAAGAATTGTAATGCAAAAAAAAAAACACAAAGTACATGTATAAAGACATGAATTGGCATGAACATACTTTATATACAAAGATATGAAAAATTGTGCTCTATATATGTAATAAGAATTATAATTCATTCTGCTGTCATGTATTTTAAAAAAATTAAATGAATTAAATTAAAAAATGAATTAAATTAAATTAAATTAAGGAAACGGTGAGAGAGGATGAAAACTGTCTCCTCAGTATTCATTTCTGTCTCCTCCCACTGTAATGAAATTTTAATTGGATCCATACTCATTAAGACAAACACTGTATTTCCCAGCCTCCTTTTTAGCTAGGTTCAGGCAACAGATCAAGTTCTGACCAATGGAAATGAGTTGAGGTTGCAATTTTTTAACCATATCATGAAAGAGAAAGTGCAGTTTTGCCTTCCTATTTTCTTTCCATTTGACTGGAATGCAAATCTGGAATCATTTTAGAATTGTTTTGGCCAGAAAGAGAGGTAAAATATATCAGGAAAAGCTGAAGAAAAAGATTAAAGGAGTTAATGGCATGATGGATCATTGCATAAGCATAACAATTCAGAGCATTGCATGGAGTAGATCTGCCCTATAAGTTCAAACTTTGACATATAGAAGAAAAAAGTATCCTCTCTAGTTTCAATCACTACTAGGTTTGTGTCTCAATTATATAGAACTGACTGTATTTCTTCACTAATTTAAATGTTAATAGAAACTTTTCAGTTTATATAATTTTCAAAGTTATAAGCAATTTACTATGAGCTACTTGATAAGCATGTAGATGTAAGATGCTAGATAAGAAGGTGTGCTATCATTTTGCATTCTTTTAAATACCTTAGCTTTCTCAGATTGCCTTGTGTTATTTTGTTCTCAAAAATCATACTTTTATAAAGAAGTCTCTTGTGTTGGACCAGTTTTCTACTTTTTCAAACACAGGTCAATCAGCATCTGCACTGTCTTCTAGTGAGTCATTTAACTACTACCTTTACATTTTAGCTTTGATATGCTGGGAAATTCTCTTCACTATTTCTAGCTTGAAATTTATGTTAATGGGAAATGGAATACTGACCACTAATTCATAAAATATACGTGTTTTACTGAAACATAGGTATCCATTGAAAATTAAAAATAGCAACACATTTTTAGCAACAAGTGATCAAGCATCTAGGCAGGATATAAAAAAATCATGTTGCATGTCTCACAGTATAATTATTAATAGTAACACCTTTCCACCTCAGAAATGTCTCTGTTTAGATAATAAATAGTATGTTCATCTTTGCAACTCCCCAGGTTCATAGCTGTAATAAAAAATGTTAAGGTTAGAATGGAGTTTATTTAATATAAGAGTCTAAAGGCCCTATGGGACAGAAGTTGAGAAAAGGTATGGAGGCAAACAATGAGTAGTTCCAATCAGGGAAAGAAATGTGAGATGGGAAATGGAAGATAAATACCTCTCACAGCCATTAAAGCCAAGTACAAAGAATGAGTGACCAACCCTCATTGGTGGAACTAGCATTCTAAGTGATGAGACACTAGGAAGATGATTTATATTAGCGCCTATCCTATGTTATGAAGCTTATTGCCCAAATATAGGGATGGAAAAAGTGATTTGATTCTTCACTAACACCTTAATTTGATTTTTAAAGAGTTATATCAGTCTATTATCAAATATTGTTCACTGGTATACATCTTACCCAAGGCTCTCTGGTAGTTTTAAATTAACCCTACTATTATTACCATGATTGAGTAATGCATGCAGATAATTAAAACAAATGGTAAATAAAAGTCCTAAAAGAGAAGTGAAGGGCATTCCATGTTGGCCCTCCCATTAGAGAAACCAATTTACACATAATTTTTGTAAATTATAACCAACACAAATTATAAGATTAAAAATCTGGGGTTTTTTGACATATAAACTTTAGACAATTATCTTGCTTGAAACATAGGAGATAGCTTAATTGTGCTAACTTCTACCTCCTGTCTTCTTTCTTCCCTGAGAATATTACCAATTTTATTAATATCTTTAATACTTCTGTTACTTTTATACATTTAAATAATATAATTAAATATCTCTTCTTTGATCTATGGAATTTATTTTTAAAACATTTTATTGTGAAATGAAACACATTTGTAAGGGTACATGGAAGTACCTTTCACTTAATGACAGTGAATACCCAGGCTCCTACCAGGAAGGATGAATAGAACAACCACTTGCTGTTTCCCAGTCACACCTCCTACCTCCTCTAGAAAGGTTATTCACCCCTGACTTTTATATTAGTAATTTCTTTGCTTTTCTTTGTATTTCTACCACTTGAAATCTTAAAAAACTGTAATTTTGATTCTCTAATTTTATATTTTATAGAAATAGAATCATACCTTATGCTTTATCTTCTATTTGGCTTCTTCAACCCAACATTATGTTTACATCCACTAGTGCAATGTGTTCATTCATTTTCATTACTCTTTATTATTTTAAGATATGCATAATTCATCCATTCTGATGGTAACAGGTATTTACATTATTTATACATTCTTCACTTTTTACATTTATTGACTATTTGTGATTTCTTCTTTTGTTATGTATGTGTTTAAGTCTCTCAAATATTTTAGAACTTGATAGAAAGCCTATCATGTTAATGTTGAGAAATTTCTAATGTGCATAAACAGCCTGTTTTTCAATTAAATCTGCTCAAAATATCTTGTCTTCTCAAGTTTCTTTTAAAAATTTTATAGCACATTTTAATTGTTCATATAAATGGGATTCAGTGTGATATTTCCCTACATGCCTAAGTATGCATTGATCATATACAAACACCCTTCTACAACCCTTGACCCCCTCTACCCCTTGGCACCCTTCCCAGTGCCTAGTAATTATAATTCTACATTCAGGTGAACTTCTTTTTCTAGCTTACACAAATGAGAGAAGACATGCAATATAATAATTGTCATTGTGTATCTGGCTCATTTCACTAACCCTATGTTCTTCAGTTCCATCCTTTTCCTGCAAATTATAGACTTTTTTTTGATACCAGGATTGAATGCAGGGGAGCTTAACTATTGAGCCACATCCCAGCCCTTTTTATATTTTACTTAAAGACAGGGTCTCCCTGAGTTGCTTAGGACCTCACTAAATTACTGAGGCTGGCTTTGAACTTGTAATTCTCATGCCTCAGCCTCCCAAGCCATAGGGATTACAGAAGTATGCTACTGTACATGGCTATATGATTTTATTCTTTATAACCAAATAAAAACCCATTGTGTATATAGGCCATATTTTTAAAATTTATTTCTCTGTTGATGGGCACCTAGGCTGACTTCATTTCTTAGTTATTGTGAATAATGCCACAATAAACATGGATATACAGCTGTCACTTTTGTGTGCTAATTTATATACATCCTTCAGATATATACCCAGAAGTGGGATAGCTGGATCATACATTAGTTATACTTTTAGCTTTTTATAAGCAACCTCCATACTCTTTTCCATAGTGGATGTATTAATTTGCATTCCTAACAACAGTGTGTAAGTGTTTTTTTTTTTTTTCTCCACATCCTTACAAGTATTTGATACTATTATGATCATCATCCTCATTGTTATTATTTATGATAGTATAAATAGGATGTGATAAATTTTTATTATAGTTTGATTTACATTTACAAATGTCTAAGTATATTGAACAACATTCTTACTTTCATAGTGATATTAGTCTCTGTCTTTATCTCTATGATTTTTGCATTCAAGTCCAAAATCTACCTGAATTTAATTTTTGTGTATGTGTATCAGGTGGGGAAGAGGTCTAATTTTATTTTTTATGTTTACTAGTTTTCTCAAGTGAAATGAAGTACTTTCACTATATGGTTTGTGTGTGTTATATTACATGTATATAAATCGTATATACATATAAATAATGCCTTTTCTACTAGTGTTGTGCTCTCTCAGATTAAGTTTGTATAAAATATGTTGACTTCCTCTCTATTCATTAATGTTACTTTTGTTGGGTAAAGAATTTTCTTATATGAAGTTAGTCTTCCTTTCCTGGAACACACTGTCATCCAATTAAAGAATCTTTGTCTCATTTTATTTCTTTATTTTTAATGGTAATTAATGGTTTAAAGATAATTATTTGAGTTTCATATAATTAAATCATGTTTTTACTCTATTGCATTATTCATCAGAGTAATGTGTCATGCTTTCCAGGATCACAATGCTTAATTTTAGTACTGGCTAGTACTTACAGAATAATATTGGACTATAGTGCTAAGAATTGTCTATTTTTTCTATTTTTCAACAGCTTAATTGACATACAATTCACAATCCTTAAATTTTACATATTAAAATTGCGAATTTCAGTAATATTTACAGTCTAGCAACAATCATCATAAATAAATTTTAGAAATTTTCATCACTTTCCCCCACAAAAAAACCATAACTATGAGTAATCATCATTATTAGCAATTATTAGTACCCATCTACTTTTGATTTCTGTATATTTGTCTGTTCATAACTTTTCATGTAAATGAAATTATATATTTTTTCTTTTGTTACTGATTTCCTTCACTTACAGAACTTTTTTCAAGATTAATCCATTCTAAATCATATGTGAATATTGTTCCTTTTACTGCCAAATAATATCCCATCCTATGGATTTTATTTATTCATTCTCCAGTTGATAGATATTTAGGTTGTTTCTCTTTTTGATAACTGTTAGCAATTGTGATAGAAACAGTTTTGTGTAGATACATATTTTAATTTATGTTTGTTATTTAACTTGAAGTAGAATTGCTTGGTTATATAATACCTCTGTTTAAAATTTTGAGTAACTGCCAAACTTCCATAGAAGCTACACCATTTTTCCATAGCCATTAGAAATGTATGAAGTTTCAGTTTCTTCACCACTAGCCAACACTTGTTATTTTCTGTCCTTCACGTTATAACCATAGTTTTTGGTGATCTCATTTTCATTTCCTTTTTGTGTAATGATATTGAGTATTTTTATGAGCTTATTAGACATTAGTGTTTGTTTAGATCTTTTGCTCATTGTAAACTTACATTATTTGTTCTTTGTAATTGAATTTGATTTTTAATAATTATTTTATTTATTTTTTTTTATTTTTTATTTTTTATTTTCAGATATACATGACAGTAGGGTGCATTTTCTGGATGCTAACCTACAAAAAGTTATGGTAGGGAGGGGAAGAATAGAAGTTCATTGTATTAGACAAACCGGAATGAAGGGAAAAGAGGGTTAAAAGACATTGGCATGAATCAGACTTAACTTTTCTTTGCTCATATTTATTTACTTTATGTGGTGCTGAGAATCAAACCCAGTGCCTCACACATGCTAGGCAAGTGCTCTGCCATGAGCTCCAGCTATAGCCCTGAATTTTTAAAAAATTATATTATGTATACAATTGTCTTGTCACACAACATGATTTGAAGGTATTTTCTCTCAATGTGTCTGCCTTTTGTTTACTTCCAAGTTTTTGGATTTTATTGTTATTTTAATTCTGATGACATAAATTTATTTTATTTTTCTTTCTTTGCTTGTAGTTTTAGTGCTATATCTAAGGAACCAGTGCCTAATCCAATGGCATCATTAATTACTTCTTTGTTTTATTATAAATATATATATATATATATATATAATCTTTAGCTCTTATATTTGGATATGATATGCATATATTGAGATAAGTTTTGTGTATGGAGTGAGAAAGAAAACTGATTCCAATTTATATTCTCTTATTGGATTTTAATATCCATTTGTTAGGACAATTATTTGCAAACCATTTCATCATATATGTACAGTTTTTTTCCAGACTATCAATTCTATTCAATTTATTGATATTTTTATATTTATGCCAGTGCTACACTGTGTTGATAAATGTATATTTGTATTAAGTTTTGAAATCAAGAAGAGTATGTCCTCTGACTTTGTTTTTCTCAAAATTGTTTAGTTCCCTTAAATGTAGATATATATTTTGGGATGAACTTGTTGATTTCTGCCAAAAATTAGCTAGTTGGTGTTTCAATGAGAATTATACTGAATCTTTGATTACTTTGGTGCTTACTAACTTATAAAAAGTATCATCTTCTAATTCCATTATTTAGGGTGTCTTTAATTTCTTTCAATAGTGTTTTACAGTTTTCAGAGTTAAAATTATACATTCTTTCAGTTAACTTTATTTCTGTTTGTTCTTTTTACATTCTTTCAAAATGAATTATTTTCTTAATTTAATTTTTAGGCCATTCATTAGTAGTTTACAAAATCACAATAGTTCAGTAAACATTAATATTTTATTCTGCCATATAGTTAAACTAGATTATCAGGTATTATAATTTTTAGTGTATTTTTTTTTGTACTGGGGATTGAACCCAAGGATGCTTAACCACTGAGCAATATCCCCAGCCCCTTCTTTATATTTTATTTAGAGACAGCGTCTCACTGAGTTTCTAAGTGCCTCACTAATCTAATGAGGCTGGCTTTGATTCTCCTGCTTCAGCCTCCAGAGTTGCTAGGATTACAGGCATGCGCCACTGCACCTGGCTTAATGTATTTCTTAGTTTTTCTATATATAAGTTCATGCAATATTCAAATTTAGGTCCACTTTTTTTTCTTTTCAAACTAAATATCTTTTATATTTTCTTGCTTTATTGTCCTAGTTCTACATACCAGTACAATATTGTCTAGAGTGGCAACAGCAGACTTTTTTCTTTTTCTTTTTTTTACCATTTTAAAATCATTTTGAACAGTGAGAAATTGAAAACCTAAATGTAAAGTGGTAGGACAATGGTTTGGTATATGGTCACACAGGAAGTCTCAGCTTAGACCCGAGAAAAAAGGAAAACAATATATGTTTATAGAGTTTATTTTCTTTTTAACATTTTTTAGTTGTAGATGGACAGAATGCCTTTATTTTATTTATTTATTTTATGTGGTGCTAAGGATTGAAGCCAGTGCTCCCATGTGCTAAGCAAGTGCTCTACCACTGAGCCACAACGACAACCCCCTATATTTAATTATCTTAAACTTCTTATTTAGAGAAACATTTCTGGTTTTCTACATTTGTTCCTCTGGATCCCAGTTACCATCTGGTGTAATTTCCTTAGTCTTACACAGCTTTACTTCCAACCACCCTTTTATTTCGTTAGTGTCAAATACATTACATTTATATCTGTTGTATTCAAACTGTAAAATTATATAAAATTTTGTTTCATACAATTATTTTTTTCTGCCAGTTAAAAGAAGAAAGAAAAAGAAATGAGTAATGTTCATGTCTTTTATAATTACCTTCCCAATTACCTTTTTGTGTTCTATTTTTGGACTTTTTGTTTTTCTCCTGATAGATCCAAATTACTTGCTCCATTACTTGTTTTCAGCTAGAAACATTCATTGATATTTCTTCTATGGTGAGTTGGCTAGTAACAAATTGTCTCTTATTTTGTTTATCTGAGGATAATAATCTTTCTCTTTCAGTTTTGCAAAGTGGTTTTGCTAGTTACATGATTCTTGGTTAACATTTTTTTTCCCCAGTATGTTCAACATGTCACTCCTGTGCTTTCTGTCCTCCACTCTTTCTGATGAGAAGTCAGTTAGTTGTTTCTATTATTGGCTTTCCCTTGTATGTGATGATCCTTTTTGTTTTACTCTTGCTGTTTTCAAGATTTTGTTTTTGTCTTTGTCTTTCAACATTCTTTAGATGCATAGGCATCTTGGCATGGTGTTAGTTAACTGGGCTACTTTGACAAGCTACCATAGAAGGGGTGGCTTTAGCAAGAGGAAATTATTTCTATAATTCTGGAGGTTGGGAAGTCACAGCTAAGAATGGGTTCTTATTAGGGCCCTTGCTAGTTTTTTGATGTCTGCTTTTTTGTGTCCTCACATGACACACACAGAGAGAAAGAGGGACAAAGAGATTCTCTCCATTTCTTCTTATACTTTCGTTAATCCAATTACAAGGGCTCCATCCTCATAAACTAAATACCTTCCAAAGGCCCTATGTCTAGATATTCATCATGTTGGGTTATTTGAACATACAAAATTTTGGAAGGAAACAAATGCACAATCCATAATTGATAACAATGTATTTATCCTACTATGTGTGTGTATGAGAAAGAGAGAGAGAGAGATACATCTTTCTTTTATTTTATCATCTCTGAAATCATAAGAGTTTTGCAAGTTGTGACCTGTCATATTTACTTACCAATATTTTTTTCTCACTGGTGTGTAACAAGCTCTATAAGATGATTATGACTTGTTTCTAATTATTCTGACCTTTCTCTTATTTATTTTATATTGACATCGAAACCTGTAGATGATAAGGAAAACTTACAAATATTTACCACTTGGGAAGTTTGAAACTTTGTATTAATTATGAATGTTGATAAAATTTTCCCACTTCACATAGCTGTGAAGCTTGTTTTCATTTTTGTGTATGTCTTCATACATGTATTTAGGGTAATAATATCCATCTCATCCCACCATCTTTTTAAGCCCTATTCCCCCGTTCTTCCCCTCCCACCCCTTTGCCCTATCTAGAGTTCCTCTAATATTCCCATGCTCTCTCAACCCTATTATGAATCAGTCTCCTTATATCAGAGAAAACATTTGGCAATTTGTTTTTTTTTTTGGGGGGGGGATTGGCTAACTGTACTTAGCATTATATTCTCCCATTCCCTCCGTTTACATGAAAATGCCATGATTTTATTCTCTTTATTGCTGAGGAGTAATGTAACACTGTGTATATATACCACATTTTCTTTATCCATTCATCTACTGAGGGTCATCTGGGTTGGTTCTACAGTTTATCTATTGTAAATTGTGCTGCTATAAACATTCATGTGGCTGTGTCCCTGTAGTATGCTGTTTTTAAGTCCTTTGGGTATAGTCCCAGGAGAGCGACAGCTGGGTCAAATGGTGGTTCCATTCCCAATTTTCAAAGAAAACTCCATAC
This sequence comes from Marmota marmota marmota, assembly GCF_001458135.2. Taxonomy (NCBI): domain Eukaryota; kingdom Metazoa; phylum Chordata; class Mammalia; order Rodentia; family Sciuridae; genus Marmota; species Marmota marmota. Next base: position 7,357,827 of record NW_026000272.1, read on the forward strand.
CACATTCCATATTGGCTGCACCAATTTGCAGTCCCATTAGCAATGTATGAGTGTGCCTTATTCCCTACATTCTCACCAACACTTGTTATTTGTGTTCTTCATAGTTGCCATTCTGAGTGGAGTGAGATGAAATCTTACAGTAGTTTTTATTTGCATTTCTCTAATTGCTGGAGATGCTGAGAATTTTTGCAAATATTTGTTGATTAATTGTATACCATATTCTGAGAGGTATCTGTTCAGTTCCTTGGCCCATTTATTGATTGGGCTATTTGTTTTTTTGCTGTTTAGATTTTGGAGTACTTATATACCCTAGAGATAGGTGTTCTATCTGATGTGTAAGTGGTAAAAATTTGCTCCCAAGATATAAGTCTCTATTCACTTCACCAATTATTTCTTTCACTGAGAGGAAGCTTTGTAGTTTGAGTCCATCTCATTTATTGATTCTTGATTTTAATTATTGTGCTACAAGACTCTTATTAAGGAAGTTGAGGCCTAATCCAACATAATGAAGATTCGGGCCTACTTTTTCTTCTAATAGGTTCAGTGTCTCTGATTTAAATTCCTAGGTTCTTGATCCACTTTGATTTGAGTTTTGTGCATGGTGAGAGACAGGGGTTTAATTTCATTTTATTGCATATGAATTTTCAGTTTTCCCAGCACCATTTGTTGAAGACTCTTTCTTTTCTCCAGTGTATGTTTTTTGGTACATTTGTCTAATATAGATAACTGTAATTATGTGATTAGTCTCTGTGTCCTCTTTTCTGTACCATTGGTCTACAAGTGTATTTTGGTGCTAATACCATTCTGTTTTGTTACTATTGCTCTGTAGTATAGTTTAAGGTCTGGTATAGTGATGCACCTGCTTCACTCTTCCTGCTAAGGATTGCTTTAGCTATTATTGGTCTCTTATTTTCCAGATGAATTTCATGACTGCTTTTTCAATTTCTATGAGAAATGTCATTGGGATTTAATTGGAATTGCATGAAATCTATTTAGTCCTTTTGGTAGTATGATCATTTTGACAATATTAGTTGTGCCTATTCAAGAATGAGGCAGATCTTTCCATCTTCTAAGGTCTTCTTTGATTTGTTTCTTTAGGGTTCTGTAATTTTCATTGTATAGATCTTTCATCAGTTTCATTAAATTGATTCACAAGTATTTTACTTTTTTGTGCCTATTGTAAATGGGTAGTTTTCCTGCTTTCCCTTTCTGAGGATTTGTCACTGATACACAGAAATTTACGGGTGTTTATGTTGTATCCTGATACTTTGCTGAATTCATTTACTGGTTCTAGAAGTTTTCTGGTGGAATTTTTCAAGTCTTCTAGGTACAGAATCATATCATTGCCAAATAGTGCTAATTTGAGTTGTTCTTTTCCTAACAGTATCGTTTAATTTCTTTTGTCTGTTTAATTGCTCCGGCCAGTGTTTCAGGAACTCTGTTAAATAGAACTGGTGAAAGATCACATCCCTGCCTTGTTCAGTTTTTAGAAGGAAAGGTTTCCATTTTTGTCCATTTAGAATGATGTTGGCCTAGATAGCCTTTATGATATTGAGTGCTTTTTATGTGTCCATTGAGATGATCATATGCTTCTTTAAGTCCATTGATGTGATGAATTACATTTTTTGATTTCATATTTTTTTTGCTTTTCTTTAGTAAGCTTTATATTCAAGATATCCTTGAGCATAAGTACATCACAAAAAGAAGACGTATATACAGCATGCAATACTGACATGATATTACTAAAGGGTCCACTTTTTTTGTTTGATACCAAGTTGAACTTGATGTGAAAATTAGAAAATATTCTATTCAAACCATTCCTGTTATAACATTTTTGGACATGAAGAGGATAGAAATAGTACATATGTAGAGATTGTATAGTGTAGAAACAAAAAAAGAAATAAAGATCTTCCATAATATATCAACCCAGGATTATTTCATGGAATGCTGCACAGTGGTAAATCAATTGACTCATAATGGATATACAATTTATAAAAAAACAGTTTTTTTTTTACTAACCTCAAACATGGTCAATGGGAGAAAAACACAACAAAGTAATAATAAACATTAGGTATCTGATCTGCTTTGATGTCCTTAATTTTGTCAGGAATTGCTAATCTTTTCCTATGTAATTCACATTTTTCCCTAATCATCTCATAAGATATCTACAGCACAAACTTTGCAAAAATTTCTTTGCAGTTCTTTTACCAACTAAATCATGTGTAGTTCTATATCTAATTGATATAATGACCTTTTCAACTTAAAAACCATCATCCTAAAATAGATTGCCAATTTCCAGGGTAGTGAGATGGTGTGCAGATCAAAAAAATTCAAAAACACATTCTACTATATCTAATTTATTTTTTCAATACAATAGATTTTCTTCTTTGAATTCTTACATAATCTGTACAGTTCACTAGACAGAAAAAATATTATTTTTAAATGTATCTATCAATTTGTAAGCAAATATTAGTTGTGCATACTAAGGGGGTTCATGGCAAATGTTCCACATATGATAGAGTCCAGTCAGCTTTTCTCCAATCTTCACCACACATGCACATACCCTTTGCATCCCTGGGAAGAACCACACTTTATATTTTTGATATATTTTTTTGTATTCAGTTTGCCAGAATTTTTTTTTTCTTTGATGTGCCTTTGCCTGGTTTTGGAATCAGGGTGATATTGGCCTCATAGAATGAGTTTGAAAGTGTTCCCTCTTTTTTGATTTCATGAAATAAATTGAAGAGCATTGGTATTAGCTCTTCTTTAAAGGTCTTGTAGAACTCAGCTGTGTATCCATCTGATCCTGGGCTTTTCTTTTTTGGTAGGCTTCTGATGGCATCTTCTAGTTCCTTGCTTGAAATTTATCTGTTTAAATTGTGTATATTATCCTGATTCAATTTGGGCAAATTATATGTATCTAGAAATTTTTTGATGCCTTTGACATTCTCTATGTTATTGGAGAACACGTTATCAAAATAATTTCTAATTATCTTCTGTATTTCTTTAGTGGCTGTTATGATATTTATTTTTTCATCATATATGTTAGTGATTTTGTTTTCTCTCTCCTTCTCTTTGTTAGCATGGCTAAGGACTTGTTAATTTTATTTATTTTTTTGAAGAACCAAGTTTTTGTTTTGTCAATTTTTCAATTCTTTCTTGGGATTGTTAATTTTATTTATTTTTTCCAAGAACCAACTATTTGTTTTGTAAATTTTTCAATTCTTTCTTTTGTTTCAACTTTAGCTCTGATTTTAGTTATTTCCTGTATTCTACTGCTTTTAAAGTTGATTTGTTCTTCTTTTTCTTGGGCTTTGAAATGTAATATTCAGTCATTTATTTGTTGACTTTTTCTTCTTTTAAGGAATGAACTCCATGCAAACAACTTTCCTCTTAGAACTGCTTTCATTATGTCCCAGAGATTTTAACATGTTGTATCAGTGTTCTCATTTACCTCTAAGAATTTTTTAATCTCCTCTTTGATGTCTTCTGTAACCCATTGTTCATTCAATAGCATATTATTTAGTCTCAAGGTGTTGGAGTAGCTTTTATTTTTTATTTTATCATTGATTTCTAATTTTATTCCATTGTGATCAGATAGAATGCAGGGTAGTATCTCTACATTTTTGCATTTGCTAACAGTTGCTTTGTGGCATAATATATGGTCTATATTAGAGAAGGATCTATGTGCTGCTGAGAAGAAAGTGTATTCACTCGTTGAAGGATGAAATATTCTATACATTCTCAGTTAAGTCTAAGTTATTGATTGTGTTATTGAATTCTATAGTTTCTTTGTTCAGCTTTTTTGGAATATTTATTCAGTGGTAAAAGAGATGTGTTAACATCACCAAAAATTATTGTGTTGTGGTCAATTTGACTCTTCAACTTAAGAAGAGTTTTTGTGATTAATATAGATGCTCCATTGTTTGGGGCATATTTCTAATTGTTAAGTCTTGTTGGAGTATGTTTCTCTTGAGCGGTATGTAGTGTCCTTCTTTATCCCTTTTGATTCACTTTGGCTTGAAGTATACTTTATTTGATGTAAGGATGGAAACTCCTGCTTGATTCCACAGTCCGCGTGTGTGGAATGATTTTTCCCAGCCTTTCACCTTTAGTCTGTGTATGTATTTTCAAGTGAGAAGAGTCTCTTGGAGGCAGGTTATTGTTGGGTCATTTTTTTTTATCCATTCAGCTAGCCTATGTCTTTTGATTGGTGGATTTAGGCCATTAATATTGACTGATGATTTGTATTCCAAGCCATTTTTTTAAATTTTTGTTATTTAATTTGACTTGGTTTCTCCTTTGATTAGCTTTTCCTTTAGTGTAATACCTCATGCTACTGATTTTAATTGTTGTTTTTTTATTTCCTCATTACAGAGTATTTTTCCAAGGATGTTCTGTAGTGCAGGCTTTCGAGTTGTAAATTCTTTTAGCATTTGTTAATCATGGAAAGTTTTTATTTCGTCACCAAATCTAAAGCTTAATTTTTCTGGATACAAAATTTTTGGTTGGCATCCATTTTCTTTCAGAGCTTGATAAATGTTGTTCCAGGATCTTCTAGCTTTTAGCATCTGGGTTGAAAAATTTGCACATAACCTAATTGGTTTCCCCCTATAAGTAATCCTATTCCTTTCTCTCATGGCTTTTAATATTTTCTCCTTAATCTATATGTTAGGCATTTAAATTATAATGTGCCTTGGTGTGGATACATTGTGATTTTGTGCATTTGGTGTCATGTAATCCTATTGAATTTGGTTTTCCATTTAATTCTTCATGTTTGTAAAATTCCTGATGTTATTTCATTGAAATGATTGTTCATTCCTTTGGTTTGGAACTCTATTCCTTCCTGTGTCCCACTAACTCTTTTTTTTTTTGCCTTCTTTTTTTTTTGCCACTTTCAATGCTTTATTCACTCAAATTATTCAATACAATTTCACTCTATAGGTTCTTAATCAAAAAAACAACAATCCTTAATGCTAGGCACTGCAATAGACATAATCTATTGCAGTGATTATGCTAAGAATTAGATTAATTCTTAGCACTGCAAAACACACTTAATCATGATAGGCTAATGACAGACATTCCCTCTGCATGCTAAGTTCAAATGTCTTAAGCCTTAGGCTTTAAGTCCAGCAGATGCACACTCACTCAGACCGTGGTGACCAGGTTCGGAGCCAAAGCAGGATTTTCCTTGAGTGGAGTGGATGACCAGTTGAGGAGAGGGTCATAGGGAGAAGTTGTGGCTCTCACCAAGGTCCAGATGGGGCAATAGAGTTTGAGATAGGTGAGGTTCATGCAGAGGCTCAGGAATAATGACAAGTGATGGGATGTCAGGTCCTCATAAGGCTCTCCAGCTCAAGTGCATCCTTGTTTCAGCTGGATGAATCTCTGCTCATTTGCTCTATCATTTATACTAAATTTGGGGGTTTTTTTACCCCCCTTTTTAATCCTTATCAGCTACCAATAGATTTCTCAGTGACATCATTTACCCTGGGGTCAGAAACATCTGGTCTGATGGTCTCCACCCTGATCTTCTTGCCTATTCCTCTTATCATGTGAGGACAACCTGCCAGGGGCTTCACTATTTTTATCAGGGTGAGGGGAAGTAACTTGTTTGAGGCCATACTGGAGGGATCTGTTGCATGTGCCTGGTGAGACTGCAGGTTTCAAACTATAGTTTTTAAAATGGAGTTGCTTAGGCTGAGGCCAAAGGCCATCCTAACAGGAATATAAAGAATAAAGCTATTAAAATCAGTATTTTACTTATTATAAATTAAATTAAGGATGAATAGGTCATTAAACTTGGTCTTTTTATGTTATCCCATATTTCTTGAATGTTCTGTTCATGGTTTCCTACCATTTTCACTGAGTGGTCTACATTTTTTTTCAAAATTATATATTTTGTATTCATTGTCTGAGGTCCTGTCTTCCAAGTGGTCTACTCAGTTCGTGATGCTTTCAAATGGACTTTTAATTTGTTTTATTGTTTCTTTTATTTCAAGTATTTCTGTTTGTTTTTTTCTTTAGAAACTCTATCTCCCTATTGAAGAATTATTTTGCTGTCTGTATTTGTTTATGTATCTCTTTTTCGAAATGATCTTTTGCTCCCTATATTTGCTCTCTTATATCATCCTTTAATTCACAGAACATTTTAATTATGTACATCCTAAACTTTTTCTTTATCATTTCTTCTGCTGTTTTGGCCATGAATTCTAATAGTGTGGTATCTTCATTTGTTTGGGAGCACTTTCTTCCCTTGTCTTTTCATGTTGCTTATGTGTCTTCCTTTCTAGCTCTGTGGATTCAATTACCATTTTTACCCTATAGACTTATAGGGCCCATAAAGGGTTCCAATACCTCTCTTTGGAGGGGAAGGACAATATTTACAAATCCCAATATAAACAAAAATACCACCTAAAAACCAAGAGTTGTTATTAAGACATTTACACTTTGGTCACTACAATGTACAGAAATGGTGAATTCAATTATTATCTACAGTATAATCAGTAGGTTTGTAAAAAAGTTTACAGTTTCTGATGGTAGACAAAGAACTGGGGGATGATATTCTGAGGAGATTGGAGGTGAGGATATAGAGTTACTACATCTTAGGAATTGTGAAAGAGAAATATAAAGAAGGTAAGTAGCAAGAGAATAGAGATAGTAATTTTGGGTAGACAAGTAAGAGGGAACGCATTAGAGTACATAAAATAAACACACATGTATTCTGAAAAATAAAAATGTTAAAATATCAAAAATTGGAGAGAAAAAAAAGAAGAAAGACTAATATACAACACAACTGTAATATACAAATCAGTTTTCTGAGTCCTCAATATCCTAACTAATGCAAAGTACTTAGTTTCACATATTTTGGGGATGTGAGGGCGAGAATAAAGAGGGAGAAGAAAGAAAAAAACTCAGAGGAAGAAACAATGATAGTTTTGGCTAGAGATGAGTATCTTTCCTGCTTCCCTTCTTAACCAATAGGTGGGATTGTCTAGTCTTAGTATTTCCGCCCTCAGGATGATGGGGGTTACGACGGTGTGAGGGTTGGTCTTGGGTGGAGGGTACCTTGAGGTGGGGTATGACACCCACAGGTCCCAGTGGGCACCTCAAGGATCTCCTTTGGGGTTTGCTCCTGTGATGTGGGCGCTGGGTCTTATCTCCTCATCTCACCTGTAGTCCTCACAGTTCCTGCCCTCTAAATTAGTTTCTAATGTGTACCTCCCCTCACCCTCTCCCTTTCTAATTCCTAATCAAGAACATTTTCTCCCAGGGTCTTGTGTGTTACACTCTGTTGGCTGCACAACTGTCGGGGAAGGCTGTTTTGAATTGGGCAGTCACTCTGCAATTTAGCGGCTCCCAGGGATTGGGGGTAATTAGAAAACTATGGGTACCTGGGGTTCCAAACTACTAGTTAAAAAGATGGTAATGGAGGTGACTCAAGATGGAGGCAGCTGCTTTCAGTGATGGGGTGTCCGATCCTGTGGGGGCAGCTGGGCAATGGTGTTGTGCAATGCATTGAGAGATGAGTTCTGTGTCAAGCAGTGTTATGGCTGTGGTCTTTCTTCATAGCCTGTGATGTCCCCAGGGGCAGGCAGGCTATAGGAGTAGGGGACTTTGGCAGTAGCTGCCAAGTCCCAAGATGGAGGTGACTGGTGGAGCCCCACATTGTTAGATGGTGGTCCACACAGGAGAGGCAGCCAGAGTTCCTGTGCATGGATAGCAGCTGAGTGTCCTGCGTGGGTGTTGTATCTGGGAATTGTGCACTGGTGCTGATGCCAGGTGGTCCTGCTAAGGTACCCATGAGACCTGGGTAAATGAGTAGCAGGGAGTCGGGAGTCCTTTTCTAACCCTGAGGCTGGGGTCCCCATGCAGCATGGCGGCCATGATTCCTACATGGGATCAGCTGTGGAGGGGTCCTCTATCACTCTCAGCAAAGCAGTATTCCCACTAGTTGAGACCCGAGTCACAGCGAAACCCAGAATGCTGCCTTCCTCTGGCCAATCATCTTTTATCTTTCCATATATTCACTTTAACCATGGTAAAAATAAAGCTTTAGAAGTGTTAAAGCATTCGTGCAATACCAAATAGATAGAATTTCATGATTTATTAAGAATTTACTGGTGCTCTTCTTGATAATACTGTTCTCTGTTTGTGTCTGCTGATGTCATTCACTATGTAAATGCTATAATTAAATACATATAGGGCTTCAGAAATCATTGCAGATTTTCATGATTTTCTGTGAAGTATTAGAATATAAAAGAGAATCCAGAAGAACAGATGGCAAAGAATTATATATAGCAACATATTTTAAAATAGCAAGAGTAATCTACACTTCAAATATGTAGTTGTGAAGATAGATATGTTAATGTGACATAGATATAGTTATATATGTATATAATATGTGTAATTTTATTATAAATATACCAGAGAGATAGAAGCCTTGGTAAAGGCATCCTTATATCTCTACTGAGAGCCCATTCATTCATAAAAATTTTAGGCATGTTTAGAGATATAGATCTATAACTCTGAAACAAGTAGACATACTTATTGTTTATATACTTATATACTTAATGTAGTATATACACTGTGTAATAAAACATGTCAGACTTTTGTATAACGTATTTAACAAAAACTTGGGTAACTACAAAGGAAGATGGGAAGTAAAACCAAAGCATATAGTGATTTTCATGCAAATCAATCTTGTTTTAAACTTTGGGAGAACATTTTGGATTATGATGCATTCTGGGATTAATTGGAACTCAAATTGAAAGGTACTGTGAGAGATTCTAGGAGCTCACACCCTACCTGTGCACAGGGCTTTAACTTCGTTGAATTGTCTAGTTTAATGACATTTCTAGGTACAATATGCAATACAGGTGAATAGCTAGTATTTAAATGATCTAGGGTTTCACTGACAATATTTTATTCTGAGTATCAAAAGCAATGCTTTAAAAAAAAAAATGCTCCACATGGAAAGGGTAAAGGAAAAAGGCAAAAACAAAATTTATTAATATTATTCATAAATTTGTTTTTAAAAGGTGTTCAGTTTCACATTAAAGAACTTCTACAATATGTTATGGTCTACTGTTCCATTTCCATCACAAATTATTTCCTATTCTTACTAAGGAGTAGGTAAAACTCAATCTGATGTGTTTTTCTTCAAAATTTTTCCATGGGCAAATGTTTAATTATATCCTATGGCCACATCCCTTATGTAAAAATTTACAGGACTTTCTTCTTCCTCTTAAAAGCAATGTAATCAGCAATTATGGGTTCAGATAATGCAGTCAGATTAAATGGATGTTAAAGTGTAGCTCTCATGTTTTTTCTCTATAATCTTAGACACATTATTTAATTTCTCTGATCTTTAGTTTCTTCATTAGTAACATAAAATAATGTAATACGCATCTCATAGTCAAAAGTATAAGAATTAATGCATGCATAACATATGTCACATGTATAGATTTATAAATGTGTGTGTTTAGACATGTGAATATGTGTGTATTCCAAAGCAGGATCCAAATAGTCAAGGGGCATGATGTCTTTTCCAGGCTAGTTCAGTATTCATCTCAGAACACTTTGGCCATAAAAAGCCTTTCCCCCCACTTTTCCTATGCTTTTTTTTTCTGAGGGGAAATAGGGATCACAGATGCATTAGCTTCCTAAGGCTTTTACTATGTCATAACAAAAGCTGGGTAGTATAGGAATTTATTATTTCAATTCTGTAGTCCAAAATTGAGGTATTGACACGACTGTTTCCTTCTGAAGGCTATTAAGGAATGCTCTGTTCTGGGCCTCTTTTCGTGAATTATTAACGACTTTTGTTTTGTTTCTCATAACATAGTTTAAGTTTACCATCTCTTTGTACCTATTTCTGTCCTAATATCCCCTTTTCATGAGAAAATAGTCATACTGGATTAAGACTTATGCCAAGTTTCTCACTTTGACTTGATTAGATCTGCAAAGATCCTCTTTCCAAAGAACCCCACATTCTCAGGTACTGGAGATTAGACTACAACATCTTTTAAGAGGGCCATGATTCAACCCATAGAAAGACATAATACAGTGAAAATGGGGCTGGGAGCCAGAAAGGACACTAAGGGCCAATATAATATTTCTGAAATCTAAACAAAAAGCAGCAGTGCCAACCAGCATCTTTCCTCCTCAAACTTAATAGAGACAGCTAGTGGACCATCATTTGTGAAACTTGCTTTGCATTCGCCATATAATTTCTTACATTTGAGGAAATCTAGTAGGTACTAAAAATGTGATCATATTAAATTAAAGCTATTTCATTGCAATTATATTCAATTAGCCTTAATATGTAAACTTCAAATTAGAATTAAAAAAAAATACCGTGCAAAGCTGTACTTTGGGGTTAAATTACAATTCAATACAATTCAAATTAAGTTTTATTACTTTCACAAAAAAAATAATAATGCACATAGATAAAATCATATTTAATTTACTACCCAATTGACATAACTAGAAAAAATAAATAAAAGTTATACATTTTCTTTAGTAAAGAGGCTTATTCAGAAGCTGCTTATGAGGTTTGTGTACCATCATTTTCGCTGAAAAATCTCAGAAAGATAGTTTATTTCATAAAATTGCAGTGTTAATATTTCCCTTTAATAGTAGATCTGTTGTATCAGTTTATAATGCTAATTAGCCTTTAGGACAGGTGCCTGCTGCATAGGGAATACCTCTCAAGGCATATGATAGATATAATAGCCCCAGTATTGTTCACATGCAGACAGTGGGGCTAGTGTTAATTACTATTTGCTTAAAGTTGATTGCTGACCCAATTTACATGCCACAGGGATGTCTCCATCTTGTTAGGTGAGCCTGGTAATTTTCTAGGTCCACAAGCCAGGATTTTTGGCTTTTTATTTTATTTTTTTCTAGTCTGGGAATCAGAGAAAGAGAGGACTTGACTAATCCTGATATATTAATAACAAAGCCATGGCTGAGGTCCAATCTTCATGCCAGAACATCAAACTAAACCAGGATGTTTAACATGTTTTGACTGGTTTTCCTGACAGGATGTCATTTGAAGGATACAGTGGATAACATTAAGTTCATTTAGTATCCTATGATCTTTAGGAACTTTCCTATGTTTCACTAACATTTATCCATCTTGTTGATTCAATTGATTTTGATAATCCAATAAGTAGTGCTCATTATTGAGAGTATTCCACAGATAGTAAATTTATTTCCCTATAAACTGCTATGTTCAAGAGTGTTATCAAACAATGATTTGTTTGATATAAATAAAATATAACAATTTTATTAACCAGAAATCTTAGAGTCATAAACTACGAAGCAATAACAATTCATTTCCTAAAACTACCTTCTTGGAGCACCAAAGGTATGAGTCTGCTGAGGAATATAACTCAAATTTGTACAATTTTCCTCCCTTGAAAACTAATACCCAAATATTTACACAATTTGAAATAAAGATCAAAAGAAATAATTCAATAAACAGCTAATGACCATAGAAGCATAGCTTATTTGAAGACTGGTCCAGATAAAAATCATTATTATCATACCATACATTGAAAATTTATCATATACCATAAACTCTTCTTGCTATTCTTTCTGTATCATCTAAGTTATTCTTCACAGTGGTTCTATGATGTACGTAGTTTTGATACCAAACTTTCAAACATAGAAGTCAAGACATTCATAGATTTGTTAATTTTACCAAGTTCATATAGTTAATAAATGGTAAAGCTATTATTTTCACTAAAGACATTTGATTCTTTATATTTATAATACATTATTATATTGGGATAAATTGCAGGCAATCTACTTGAGAGAAATACTTGAATGCTAGACTGAATTAAAATTTAGGAAAAAAAAGTAAAGAAGCTTTTGTAAATGCTGAGATTAGACTTGTAGCTTAATATAGGAGCAACTTTTAGAATGTGTATTCAGATGTTGTTGGATAAAATATTTTTGTAGATATCGGCTGACAAGAGCAATTTTAAGGAAGAAAAGTTTATTTTGGGGCTCACAGTTTTAGAGGTCTCAATTCAAGGAGCTGGCTCCATTCTTCAGGGCTCAAAGTGTGGCTAAACATCATAGCAAAAGAGTGTGGTGCAGGAAAGCAGCTCAGGATGTGATCAGAAAGCAGAGGGGGTACTGCTCAATAAGGACAAAATATAAACCCCAAAGTCATGCCCCCAGTGTTCACCTTCTCCAGCCATACCCTACCTGCCTTCAGTTACCACTGTAATACAGTACATGCTCTGTCTTCTAATATGAAACAATGACATTGTACTTTATTCCAGGAATTTCTTTATTTCTTTGAACCTAAATGACACCTTTCAGACTTAACATCTTTGTTAACGTTCACATTCATGAAGGTTCCAAATTATTTTCAGCTACAAATGTATATTTGTTTTAGTTTCAATCTTAAGTCTTTTTTTTTCTCATTTGTTTAAACTTCTTTCCAATTTACTGCTGAGATAATGACAGTGCCTAAAGAAACATGAAGTCTTACAGAAATTTGACTCCCACCCTACTTGAAAACATAAAATAATTATATATAAGCTTAGCAGAACCTTAATGGTGTTTCATGAGGGTAACTGATTCTATCTATAGAAAATGTTTCATTCTGTGAAGTTCTGCATGATTCCTGGGTCATTAATTCCAAAACTCATTTTACTATGTTCATCTCAATATGAAAGGGATCATCCAAAGCATTTGCATTATTATGACCACCTTGGCCAAGAACTGTTTGTGATTTGCTTTTGATCCAACTTTTTTCTAACCTTATGATTTTTTCTTCTATATACATACTCATTTGGCCTCCTTTTATGACCTTGAATTATAATATGTATTAAGTACTATGCTTCTCATCATAGCCTTCCATTGCTTCTCTAAAATATTATTTCTCTTAATCTTTCTGGACCTGACCTGTGCTTTCTTGAATAATGTCTTGTCTGATCTCAAGATCAGACAAATTAACAAATCTGTACCACCTACAGGCCTCTGTGTGTTTGGTCTTAATAGTTTGACATAGCCACCTGACTATAAATCAGACATAGTCAAAAGTTCATTGAACAATGGAAGTCTTTAAATATGGAAACCTAGTATTTTGGTGAGGGGGTACTTTCATTTTAAGGACAATTTGGAACCCCCTTCTTGGCTGATTCTGTAGGTGGCATCTAGATATGAATACATGGTCCAGCCAGCACTACTAAGGGAAGAAACTTTCCCCAGCATGACATATAGACAAAAATCTTTTACTGCCTCAAAAATGGCCTTGATTTTGTTTTCTGCTTTGGAAAAGTACATCTCCGCAACATGGCATCTGGACTTGATAGTTCAAAATATTCAGAGCACAAACTGCTATTCCCATTCAATTAAACAAATCACATACCTATTCCCCATCCTCACGCTTTATTCAATATGCTCTGTACTCCAGGTTTTCATCATTATTTATGAGTAGTAAACTGAGTTATCATTGACTTTTCTTAACATTCGCCTTTCCATATTTCATTAATCATCTGGTCTTTTCAATTATTTCTAGTATGCATATTGGGACAAGTACCATCCTATCTCATGTTATTGTCACTTTACTAGATTCATGCCTCTTTATATAGTTCTACCTGCTTCATGGTTCTGTTCATTTGATCTTTTTATTTTCTTTCAAATTAATTTTAATCTTTCAGTTTAAACATCCTTGCCCTATGCAAGCATTTACAAAAGCTTCTTTACTTTTTTTTTCCTAAATTTTAATTCAGTCTAGCATTCAAGTATTTCTCTCAAGTAGATTGCCTGCAATTTATCCCAATATAATAATGTATTATAAATTTAAAGTATCAAATGTCTTGAGTGAAAATAATAGCTTTACCATTTATTAACTATATGAACTTGGTAAAATTAACAAATCTATGAATGTCTTGACTTCTATGTTTGAAAGTTTGGTATCAAAACTACGTACATCATAGAACCACTGTGAAGAATAACTTAGATGATACAGAAAGAATAGCAAGAAGAGTTTATGGTATATGATAAATTTTCAATGTATGGTATGATAATAATGATTTTTATCTGGACCAGTCTTCAAATAAGCTATGCTTCTATGGTCATTAGCTGTTTATTGAATTATTTCTTTTGATCTTTATTTCAAATTGTGTAAATATTTGGGTATTAGTTTTCAAGGGAGGAAAATTGTACAAATTTGAGTTATATTCCTCAGCAGACTCATACCTTTGGTGCTCCAAGAAGGTAGTTTTAGGAAATGAATTGTTATTGCTTCGTAGTTTATGACTCTAAGATTTCTGGTTAATAAAATTGTTATATTTTATTTATATCAAACAAATCATTGTTTGATAACACTCTTGAACATAGCAGTTTATAGGGAAATAAATTTACTATCTGTGGAATACTCTCAATAATGAGCACTACTTATTGGATTATCAAAGTCAATTGAATCAACAAGATGGATAAAGATCATAGGATACTAAATGAACTTAATGTTATCCACTGTATCCTTCAAATGACATCCTGTCAGGAAAACCAGTCAAAGCATGTTAAACATCCTGGTTTAATTTGATGTTCTGGCATGAAGATTGGACCTCAGCCATGGCTTTGTTATTAATATATCAGGATTAGTCAAGTCCTCTCTAATAATCAAATGGGCATAAAGACATTCTTATAATTTATATATTAGGTGTCTATCAAATGTTAATGGGTTATAAGAGGTTTAGTCTAATCAGTGCATTAATACCCTGACATTGATTAACTGTATCTGGTATATAATAGAATATCACTACTTATGTAGTCAATAAATGAGACAAAGACATTGTTAATTACTATTTGCTTAAAGTTGATTGCTGACCAAATTTACATGCCAAAAATCCTGGATTGTGGACCTAGAAAATTACCAGGCTCTACATTGAAGGGCATATAATCTGTGTGAAGAAAACACATTTTCTGTCTGTGTCAGGGCACCAAAATAAGGAAGGGATAAAAATAGGAAAGGAAGAAGTCAAATTATCCTTATTTACAGATGATTTGATTCTACACTTAGA
Organism: Marmota marmota marmota; assembly: GCF_001458135.2. Lineage (NCBI taxonomy): Eukaryota > Metazoa > Chordata > Mammalia > Rodentia > Sciuridae > Marmota > Marmota marmota. The sequence continues at coordinate 7,372,877 of NW_026000272.1, forward strand.
AGACCCTAAAGATTTTGCTGAGGCTGGCTTTGAACTTGTACTCCTCCTATCTTAGCCTCACAAGCCAGTGGGATTACAGTCATGCACCACTGTGCCCAACAGAGGTGTGTATTTCTTTCTACCATTTTGTTTTATTTCTAATATTTGAGTCATTCCTTTCTTATTTTCTGTTTTGTTTATCTCATGTAATTTATTTTTTCTATGCTCTCTGTTATTTTTATCTTATTTTGTGTGTAGGGTTTATTAAATATTTTCTGTAGTACTGGTTTTGTGGAAATGGATTCCTTTAGTTTATGTTTATCTTGATTATGAATGATAGATTTGGCAGTTACTTTTTTTAGGACTTAAAATATATCATTCCACCGGGCTGGGGTTGTGGATCAGTGGTAGAGTGCTCCCTAGCATGCTTGAGGCACTGAGTTCGACCCTCAGTAACATATAAATGTAAAATAAAGATATTGCATCCACTTAAAACTAAAAAATATATATTTAAACAAATGTATATCATTCCATATCTTCCTGACTTTTAGAGTTTCTGTTCAGAAGTCTGCTGTTATTCTGATGATTTTATTTTATGAGTGAATATTATTTCTCACTTGCAGCTTTTAAAATTCTTTGTTCTGAATTTTTGGCATTTTAACTATAATATGTCATGGAAAAGTTCTTCTTTAGTCCTGTCCATTTGGATTTTAATTTGTTTTTTCCCTCCCCTCTGGGGATTGAACCCAGGGACACTTAACCACAGAGCCACATCCCCAGTCCTTTTTATTTATTTTTTTACCTTGAGACAGGGTCTCAATAAAGTTGCTTAGGTCCTCACCAAGTTGCTGAAGCTGGCTTTGAACTTGTGATCCCCCTCCCTCAACCTCCTGAGTTGCTGGGTATATAGGCGTGTGTACCATATCATGTCTATTTGGATATCTAAATGTACCCAGTATTTGCATATCCTCCTTATTCCCAAGATTAGAGAAATTTTCTGCTATTACTTCACTGCAGTAGTATATTATGTCATCAGCATGTCTGTCCTATCCTTCCTAAAACCTATGAGTTTTAACTTTGCCATTTCAATGTAGTCCCAGGGTCTTGTATAGTTTCTTATTTTCTTTTATTATTATCTGAGTGCTCTTATTCATCCACTTATTTCAAGCCCTGATATTCTTTCTTCTGCTTTATCTAGTCGATTGTTAAAATTCTCCATTGATATTTTTGTTAAATTGAGTTTTTCATTTCAAAAATTAGTATTTGGTTCCTTTTCAAAATGTCTATTTATTGAAATACTTTTCATTTCATTTATTTTTCTCCTTTAGTTCACTACTTTTCAAAATTATTTCATCATTTTAACATCAGCTCCTTAAATCTTTTTTTTTTTTTTGGCATTTCCTCCATTTTGATATATATGGGTTCAATTATTAGAGTGTTATGAACTTTTGGCAGTGTTTTATTGCCATTTGTTTTTTTAAGAGATGAGAGAGAGAGAGAGAGAGAGAGAGAGAGAGAGAGAGAATTTTTTTTGTGTGTAGATGGACACAACACAATGCCTTTATTTTTTTATGTGGTTCTGAGGATCGAACCCGGGTCCTGCCTGTGCTAGGTGAGCGCTCTACTTCTGAGACACAATCCCAGCCCTTATTGCCATTTTTTGCATATTTCCTGGATTTCTATATTGAGATTTATATATATGGTTGGTTGGATATCTTTCCAAAATACTGTTATTTGAGGACCTTTTGAGTGAGCTGCTTTCTCTTTAGCATATGCCCTGGCATGAAGTAATATCTCAGTGTCAAATCACCCATTCAATGTGATGTCAGTCTTATGATTAATTGTTAGTGGTACTTTGAAAAGGAATAATAATCACCAGTAACTGTGACTACTTAACAGCAAGCTTTATATTAATATACCATAATATCTTATTGATAGTTTGTTCTCCATACCTCTATAGTGCAAAAGTAGAAAAAAGGAGTAATGTTCTAGAATTTGCTGAAAAATTAAGTATTAAAGAAATGAAATTACTATTGAACTATGTCATGCAGGGGAGGAAAAGGAATAAAATGTAGAAAGTGGTTAAAAAAAGTTGGGGTATACAGAGGCAGAAAGTGCATTCAGATAAAGGAAAAATGTGAGAATAGTATAAAAGTTAGAAGAATAAAGAGAAAAAAATAAATCTAATTTATATATTAAAATTAATGAAATACATAAAATTCAATTAAAATATGCAATATCTAATAATGAGGGGGAAATCTATCTAATCTACATAGACTGCAATATTAACAAAATCAAAATCTAACATTGAAGAGTCTAAAATTATTCCTTGTTGATGTACTTGAGGTGCAGAGATTTCTTAGTGGGCCTCCCCATCTTGGATTCTTGGATTCTGCCAGGTATCAGCTACATTTCTTCTGTCTATTGGTGTGCAAGTAGCAATTGCTTTAGCAGTCTCCATATTGGGTTGACGATCTCTATATTTAATTGTTTGTCTATCTAGTTCAATTTTATTCTTCAAAAACTGAACAGAATATAAATCCTGGTGCCAATCCACACAAACTTTATACTGGGCACCTCTGCTGTGAACTTAGGTGGCTTATATTGTTGCTTGGCATGACTGAGCACCTATGACTTTTTTGGAGGGTCACAGAAAATGGCCCCTGGTTGCCTGAAACCCAACAGGCAAAATGCTGCACATGCCCAGAATGTTTCATGATGAATCTGAGCACTTGCTTATCCCTATTATTGAGGATATTAAACTATGTGGATCTTTGGTGGGTGTGTGCTATCCTATGTAGTTTTCAGTGCATGATCCATGACAGAGTTATAATGTATGGCAGAAATGTGATCCAAAGGAGCTACATTCCTGGGCAGTGTGTTCTACTCTGTTCTAGTCCTGTTGCCAATGGCAGGGGATAGGGGGACACTTGACTCAAGTTATCAAACTACACAAATTATTCAAATAGCCCATTTCAAAGGAGTTCCCTATGACAATGTTTGCTTGTCTCTCCAGGCGTGAGGAAGCTGTAGGGATATAATCATTTCCAGAGATACAAACATACAAACTTTGGTATAGTCTTACAAAATGGCTGCCTACCATAATTCTCCACCAACATATTGATTTACTGGAATCATTTCACTCACATCAGGTATCTTTCCCAGTCATGCCCCAGGGTAATTCAGTCTGACTCTCTGTTCTGCCAATGTTCTCAAAGTAAGCGTATCAGCTTTAACTCCTCTCTTTCTTTGTTACTCTTCCTTCCAGATCTGCCCTGATGCAGCGGATGCATATTTGGAGGGGAAATGTGTCTTGCTTTCTATTCTAGTAAACTGAATTTTCAAGTCTCTCCAGTTCTCTGACAGTTTAATACTATATTTCAGTGTATTTCCTCTGTCAGGCACCTCATAGATGAGTTCTTCTCTAACTGCTTTATTTTCAAACTGTGGATGAGATGATATCTGCTACTTACCTCTTCTCTGTCATCTTGATTACTCCTGTATTGAATCATTCTAATGAGTATATAAATGTGCCCTAATACATGTCACCTAAAATGCTGACATCATCCTTTATATTTTTCCCTTTTTCTCTGCTCTCTTTTTCAGTAAACCTCCTTGAGCTGTCTAAATATTTTCCTTTCTTTACATTCTTCCCGTTTGTTATAAAACTTATCCCATCAAACTTTCACCTCAAAACTCCAATGAATCCATGCTTTGGATCAAAAATTGTTAGACTTTGGATATTAGATGCCCCTCAAAAGGTCCTGTGTTAAAACTAGAATTTTTATAAGTGAAATTTTGGATTTTGAGAGGTATGACCTAATCAGTCCATCCTAGTTTGAATTGACTAATTGGATACTAACTGTAGGCAGGTGGCATGTGATTGAAGGAGGTGGGTTACAAGACATGTACCCTGGAAGATTTCATCTTCCTTATGCTCCCCCACTTCTCTGCTTCTCAGCCACCATGAGTGGTGAAACACTCCCTTCTGCCATGATGTTCTACCTCACCTTTTGCCCAAAGCAGTGGAATCAGCCAAATATGGACTAAATTTCTGAAACCATGAGACAAAGCAAACTTTCCCATCTCTAAGTTGATTTTATTAGATATTTTGTTTACAGAAATGCAAGTCAGAATAACATGTCCATGATCTCCACATTACCAAATTGAAGGGTTGATCATTGTTTTAAATTGTTTTTGACCTCTTCATAGCATTTGACACAGCTGATCATTAATTTCATTGAAAACTCTCCTACAAGGCTTTTCTAACCCAATGGTCTTCTATCTTTCCTATTTGACTGGCTGTTTCTTAGACTTTCTTCCTAACTCGTTCTTTCTTCAACTTGTACAAGCTAAAGACCCCATAATCTTTTTTGTTTTATAAACTTTCTCATTATGTAGTCTTCTCCAGTCCCATCCCATGCTTATAAATGTCACCTATATGCTAATGGATTTTTTGCCTACTTCTAAATAGCTACAACTAACTGTTTGGCTTTCTGTCATCTACACTTCAATATGTCTAAACACAAATTTTGATTCCTATCCCCTCCAACAGTCAAACTTGTTTTCCAAGTCTTTTAAAAGCAATCTACTATACTAGAATCTATTTACCATTTGCTCAATGTAAAATTCTTGGTCATCCTTACATTGTGTCTTTTCCTTAATCATTTGCCTCATTCAATTAACCCCAATGAATTATTTCGACTTTATTTAGAAAACATACCCCACAAAGCTTTGTGGGATTTGGAAAATATATCTCAAAGTTCTCCTGTTTTCTTCTTATCATATTGAATTAATTACAGTAGCTTAAAATTTTCTATAAAATCCCCTTCCACAATGTAAAATCACCATTTGGACACATTCTCAAATTACTTTCCTTTTGATTTACACATACTGGCTTTGTTGCCATTCCTCAAATCTATCAGGTACTTTTTTGCCTAAAATGTTATTACTTGAGATGTTTTCACGGCTTGTGTCTATTTTTCTACAATTCCTTACTCACAGAAAACATCTTGTGGCTCTTCCTCAGTTACTGTCTTGTTTGATTTTGGTTTCTGTAACAAAATACTTAATATTGGGTACTTCATAAAGAAAAAAACAAACAAACAAAAATTTATTTAGCTCACATTTTGGAGGTATAATGGCATCATCAAGAGGGTCTCCTGCCAGTACCACAACATGGTATAGAAGTGGAAAGGCAACAAGTCGTATGCAGAACATGCCAGGTACATGGAATGACCTTGCTTTGTAACAATCTGCTCTTGTAAAAACTAACTCCCTCTGAATGAACATAATTAATCTTTTTTGGCCCTATGAACTACCTAGCGTTCACTAGGCCCAACTCTTAAAGGACCACAACCTGGAGACTTCCATCTAGAGACCAAGCTTTCAAGATATGAACCTTTTGAAAACACACTTGGTCCATATTCAAATCATAGCAGCCACTATCTATAATTGCAATCTCTCAACCTCCTACAAACACCTTTCCTTTTTCTTCTTTTTTTCTTTATGTTTCTCTTTAACACTTACTTCTATCTACTGTTACTTATTTTACTTACTTTAATTACTTATTTTAGTTTTCTGTCATTTGATTTTTCTCATGATAAATCTGCTGGTAATATGGAATCCAACCCACCCAACTGCCTCCACTTAGAAATTACTGATAAAGTATTTAACACATGAAAGAGTTCCCAGTTCATAGTAGTTGTCAAGTAGTTAACTGGCAAATGATCAAAACAATTTGGAAGTAAAATTAATGAGCCTAACGAATGATCAAAACAACTAGTCTATCTTCTTTTACTAACACTGTGACTGAACCAGCTGAGTCAAGAAAATGCTAACCATTATAATCCGGGAGCACTAACATATAGTTGCTAGAAATACCTTTATAGATCCCCCCTGATTAATCCCTTCATATTATAGATGAAGTCATTTGAACAAAGTTTTATTTCTATACAGGAGGAGAGCCAAGACTGTACTCTAGGTTACCTAATATCTAGTCCAGCTTTTTACTTCCTTTGTACATTATTTTTTGATTTATAGTCTAATAAACTGGTTGCAGTGTAAGAAATTTTCCTTACCCCTGACCTTTTGCAGTTTTTCAAAACATTTTTATTAAGCACTTATGAGCATGGTCAAACATGGCAGAAGTCATGTTCTTTTTAACATTTAAGGGACATGCTTTATTCAATTCTGTCATACATTTTGTATAAGCGACACCACTACTTAAATGGTGAAGAATAAAATATATCTAATTATAAATAACTCAGTTGGCATATTTTCTTTAATGCCAACATAAGAAATATATTTTTTGCATTTAATTTATGCTGCCTAACATTGAATTATACTTGTAGTCCAAGTTTTCTCACAACATGATGTCAACTGACAAAAATTAATCATTTTCAGATAAGGTTTCTTGAGAATCTATTATGTGTTCTTGCTATAACATCAGAAAATTTTGTGTTAATAATTATCTTGGTAGCTTGTACGTATTGATTAAAAATAAAATTCAAGAAAATTTATTCTCATTTTAATAATAGTTTTAAGTATATTTATCACAAAATATGTACAAATAATTGTGACATTAGTGATATATTTATTCAATTCATAATGTTAATGATTTTAGAGCTTTATATAGATTTAAAATAAATTTACACTGTGGAGAGGGTTTTCATTATAAGTTGGTAAGTTGTTGTGTGTGTGTGTGTGTGTGTGTGTGTGTGTGTGTAGGTAGCTATGTAAAAAACTCATAACAATAACTAGCTGTGTTATGGGCTGAATATCTATGTCCCCCTAAAATCCATATGCTGAATCTATAATCTCAATGTGATGGTATTTGAAGATGGCTTAATTGGGAAGTAATTAGATTTACATGAGGGCATATGGTTATTGCTCCTATAATGGGTATTAGTGTATTTTCAAGAAAAAGAAGAGGCACTAGTGTTACAGAGACTGGTGCTTTGTACTTTGCATGTATTATTTCATTTAATACTTAGAAAAAATCATGAGGTTGATCTTATAATTGTTCTCATTTTATAGATAACAGAAGTTTAAAAATATAAAATACTTGGTTCAGTGTCTGATATAGGAACTGAATTCAAGTTTGCTAAACTCCACAGTGCAGTCTCTTTACCATCATATTTTTCATCTAATACAAGGAAACTAATAAACAAATATTTTAAAATCCTAGAATAAAAGTCATTTTATGCCACAGAGAAATAGCAATGATTAAATAAATACTTTTCAGAATGTTTCTAGCAACCTGATGAAAACCTTTTCAGAAGTACTAAATCTTGACTGTCTTGCAACTCTTCCTGCATTCCCTTCCTCCCTCACAAGTTTCAGATCACTATCATGGTCTGAAAACACTACCTACTTTTCCAGGACTCACCACTTTTTCCCCTTACATATGGTTCTTCTAATAAATCTTGTATATGTCTCAAATAATTTGGACATCTACATCTCAGCATATATGAACACACAATGTAGTAAGTCCTCATTAAATACTACTTTTCTCTATTGTAGTCAATTTTCCATCTTTTTTCCCAAACAAGTCTCCATTATTCTCGATCTGTGTCTGTTCTTTCTTCCTCCTTTCTCAAATAAATACTTTCTTATCTCATTGCAGAGCACATATATCTGTTCAATTTCCCATATATTTACCAAAACATGTGTCCTTATATTCAAATTTTCATGTGGGTTTATCACATCACCACTTACCTGACACAAATAGAAATCTCTTTTGGGTGTGACTCCCATACATGTTGCTAATAAAAATAATATTTTCTCCGTATTTTTTATGTAAAATATTTAGGGATGAACTTACTAAGATATTAGAGAAACTATCTTTATAAAATTACAAAGATTGGCAAAGGAACATAAAATGGAGTCTTAAAAAATGAAAAACTGAATAAGAAGAGTTGATATCATAAAAATATTAATTCTTCCTCACATTAAGCCACAAAATAAAAAATTTCACAAATGTTCTTATACTTTTTTCATTTTGTCTTTATTATTATTATATAATTCTATTGATAATATTTTAAAAATAGACATCCAGTAATCACCACAGAAATTCTAGCAATATAAGAGAAATGAAAGAATGCTTACCCTAAAAAATCATTTTATACTTAAATGAATTATAGTGAATTTAGTAATTCACTATAAACTGCATTAAAAATAGCTTGTCAATAAGGCGCTGCCTATTTCCATGTATTTATTTTTAAAAGGTTGTACAACAGGTCTTTCTCTGTAGCCCCAGACTGGTGACCAATATCCAACATTGAAGGCAAAGAGTCTTTAAAAAACCTGTAATTTAAGCTAGATATTCATGGAAACCTGACACTCAATTATGAGTTAAATTGTGTCCTCCAACAATTTATGTAGTGCAGTCTTAATCATAAGTATCTAAGAAAGTGAACTTATTTGAAATAAGGGTCTTTGCTGATAACAGCTATTTAGGATGATATAGAATGAGGCCCAGTCCAGCATTATTAACATCCTCATAAAAGAGGAAATTTACGCACAGACAAGCACACAGGAAGAACACCAGTGTACAGGAAGGGAAAGCTTTGAGTGATCCATCCACAAGACAAGTAAGACCAAAGAGTATTAGAAAATCACTAAAGCTTGGAGAGAAGCATGACACAAAAATTTCCACAGTGTCCTCAAAAGGAACCAACCCTGTCGACACTTTGATCTTAAATATCTAGCCTCCTGAACTGTGGAGCAGTATGTTTCTGTTGTTTAAACCACCCAGTTTGTGGTATGTTGTTGCAGTAGCCCTAGTGAACGGATATTCACTCCTCTTAGATCCTTTTAAAAGTAGGAACAGGCTGATCAACTCCAACTATACATAAGTAGGAGACTAGAAAAACAACTGGCAGAATGTTGCAAAACATATATTAATAGCCTGATGGACATTAACACTTTGGGGAAGGGAAAGGAGTACTTCCTCACTCAAAAAATATATAAAGAGGCCACAAGAAATCCACTCACAGAAGCTATCAGTATATTCAATGAGAAAGGCAGGCACATATTCACCTTGTTAGATTTTTTTGTTGTTGTTGTTGTTATGGCAATTGTTCTTAAAGCACCATCAATACCACCTGACAACTTGCTAGACCTACAAATTACTGGTTCCCATTCTAGATCTTCTGAATCAGAAACTGATGTTGAGGTCCAGTAATTTGTGTTTTAAAATGCCCTCTTGGTGATTCTGATGAACATGAAAGTTTGAAAACCACTGACATATGTGTTGCCTTGCTAATTTTTCCTTGTGCCTATTTCAAACAAGAAAAAGAGAATTGGAAAACAACAACAACAACTGAACAGTGAGGAGTCAGCAATGACAAAGCAGGTATTCTCCATGTTAGGCACAAAATAGATATGCTATTCTATTGTGGATCAAATAAACACCATAGAAGACATTGAAACATCTTCTGTTGCTGTAATTGAAGGGATAGCTATAAGATAATAGAGTCTATATCAACATACTATCAGATATACCTCTGAATGTAAATGATAAGTGGGTATTGAAAATGTTTGGCTAGAGTGAATGTATCATAAGTACTGGCTTAAGTCAGAATTTAGAGATCTTGATATAGCATTTCTTAAAATATCATCTTTTCTCAAAACTAGTTAACTTAACCCAAGGGTTTGTTATTAGGCTGAGCAGACAGGTAAAGACTAATTATTCTTCACTATGAAAACTGGCATGCCAAAAGGGTATGGAAAGTTGACAAATCCTGACACATGTCAGGTTGTTTTTATTATCTGCATCTAAGAAACATCATTTTTATTATGGTAACAGTATGTTAATTTGGAAAGACTTGAAGACATGCTGATTCCTAACTTATTTCTAATTTTGTTACAACTTATTTCACATTGACTATTTTCTTTTTTAGTTCTTGCAAGATATACTATAAAATTATTTTCTTTTCTTTTGGAGGTTAAGGAAACATGTTATAGTACAAATATTCAAAACCCGCTCATACAAATGGGAAATTTATCATTTTAAATCAAAATCTGACATGCATAAAGAAGAAAGTACCTACTGAATGGTTAAATGATCACGAGATGAGAAAATTAATAATTTAGCCTAAATAAATAAATAAGCATTTCTAACAGGACAGAATCTTAGATTACCCACCATTAATTTAGGTAATGAATAATAGGCCATAGGCTAAATTGATAGAAAAAAAAATAGTTTCATGAAATTAGAAATATAAGGGACTAAAAATTACCTAAGTCATGCCTATGGCTAATGTGAGAATTTCCTCTACAATTTACTTCCAAGTGACTGACCAGCAGTTGATTGGATGCTTCTGTTGACAAGAAGATCATTGCATCCTGAGATAGAATACACCATTTTCAAACAATAATAATTGCTCTAAAAACATCTGTTCTTATATTGAACTGGACTATGTTTCCATGTAATTTTCAAATATGGGCATATGGTGGAGTACTGGGAGAATAAATACTGATTAAACAAATTGAAGTTGGTCTTGAACCAACCCTCTAAAATATACCAATGGACATTATTCAAATTTAGGACATTAGTCATAATGAATGTTACATTTAAATATATATTTTAAATTGGGACAGAATACATTACCTAGGGAATTGAACTTATCCACATATATGCAAGATTAATAAAATGTAAGAGACAGTTTTGTAATAGTAAAGTGTTACACAAATTTAATGGTGTTTTGTTAAAGCACTGACATTGTCTACCTGTAACATGAAAAAGTTACCATATAAAACAAGGATGACATTGATGTAAAAGTGAAGGTGGAATGTCCTGAGCACCACTTTTCTTTGTAGATACCCATGTTTCATTTCTGTTTTATTTCTATCTCTATAAAGTTATGTTACAAAGGAAAGAAGAAAGCTTAGATAGTACTAGGATAATTCAGGGAAAGCAATGGGTAATTGTTAGGGATCGGGTGAATGAAATCACTGCTGCACTTAAAATTACACCATATTGGTTAAATATATAATTTGAGAAAAGAGAATTTGGAGTAATGAAGTGACATTTTTGATGAGTTGGGCTGCATTGTGCTGTGAACATTTATCCCCAAGAAACCTACACTATTTCTTAGTGTGAGAGACCCTATGATACAAACTATTTTCTGTTCAAGGATAGCATTTTAGCATATAAACTTGTCTTTGAATGTTGGAACACTAAGAGAAACAATTTGCTTTTCCCAAAGAAGGGGGGATTCCCAAGAATTTATATGAGAACTTCCAGAAAAACAAAACCACTAGCTAATCCCAACAACATTTACATAATAACTTCATACCTTTACATAGGATTAAAATAGGAGCAGGTTGGAACCAAGGGGAGACTTTTCTTCCACAAACCATGGCTGCTTCTATCGGTCTATGGCAAATCATGCTTGGATTGAGGCTGGATTAGAATAATAATCTGAGCAGAAATAAATGTGTTGTGGTTTGCCAAAATTACAAAGCAGAGACTAGAATCTAGGCACAATTCCCAATCCACAGCACTCCCAACTAAGCAATAAACACATTCATTGACAGAAATACTTAATTCAAATTAGAGGACACAGCAATGGATGCCATACAGTTTTCTGCCATCTGGTTTATTTTTTTAATCTACAATTCAGGGTAAGAAAATTACAGCTGAATCTACTCATTGGTACAGTCCAAAGATTTCATACCTGCCACATTTTACAGGTGAAAAACTGGACTCTTTATTTTGTGCAGGGCAACAGTCTCATTCTACAGGCTGGTTACACTGTTCACAAGAATGTTTCAGAAATTTACTTGAAAATCTGATTCATCCTCACATTAGCTATGCTTAGGAATGAAATTCTTATGGGGTTTCTTCAATGTTTCCGTGTTTATGAGAGGCATTCAATATTGCACATTTGAAAACATATTTGAAGTTTTACTGAAAGGCAGAAGATGAATTCACACCAGGAAAAGTGGCTTTTTTGTACAAAATTTCTATGCTGATGATAAGTGTCAATAACAATTTGTAGTTTGACATAAAATTTATTTTTTTTGACATAAAATTTAAACCAAATGTTCAGAGATAAGAACTCAATCAGCAGTTCATCTTTTTTGAGGAGAAACACTTTTCGGTATATAGTTGTTCTCTTCTTTCTGTTGAAATTGAGAAGGATAATATGGGTTTGAGTATTCTGCTCTTCTACATTTAAGTACTTAGGCTATACCAAAAAATATTGATTTTAAAACATGCCATTAAAAATTATAAATGCAATACATAAAGGACTCCATTGTTTTGATATCTGTAGCTTTGTCTCTATTAGAGTATTGAAAATAGCAATGAAGAATTATTGATTATTAGTTAGATTCCATGAAATTGATTACTGTTATGATTAGGGAAAAAGGTTCCCTTTTTAGGTACTTAAGAGATGATTCATGAACTTTTAACCCTAGTATCATATTAGTGCTAGAAGTAGCCTATTGGTTTTGGTGTTTGCCAATAGTGAAGAAGCAAAAGGTAAGTAATCATGGAACGGGAAAGTAATTGTGGTGTTATGCCTTACTTTCATTGCTAGGTTGTTGAGGATAAGGACCATGGCTTCCTTAACAGCTGCTAGATTATTGACTGATGAATAGCAGTCACAAAAAAACATTCTCATGGGAGGAAAGAATGACTGAACTGTATTTGATCTGTTTCTTTCTCTTCACCTTGTTTTTTGAGCAAGTACTACTTCATTATGAGTTCTAAAATATTCCAAGCCCATCCTGTGTTATTTGTTTTAAAGAGAGAATGGGAACAAATTTTTACCACACACACACACACACACACACACACATATAATCTTTAGGATATATAAAGAACTCAAAAGACTTAACACCAAAATAACAAATAACCCAATAAAGTAAATGGGACAAGGAACTGAACATACACCACTTAGAAGATGATATACAATCAATTAACAAATATATTAAAAGAATGTTCAACATCTCTAGCAATTAGAGAAATGCAAATCAAAGCTACTCTAAGATTTCATCTCAATCCACTCAGAATAACAGAATAGCATATATTAAGAATACAAACAACAATAGGTGTTGGCGAGGATGTGGGGTGAAAGGCACACTCATCCACTGCTGGTGGGACTGCAAATTGGTGCAGCCAACAACGAAAGCAGTATGGAGATTCCTTGGAAACCTGGGAATGGAACCACCATTTGACCCAGCTATCCCTCTCCTCAGTCTATACCCAAAGGACTTAAAAACAGCATACTATAGGGACACAGCCACATCAATGTTTATAGCAGCACAATTCACATTAGCTAAACTGTGGAACCAACCTAGATGCCCTTCAGTAGATGAATAGATAAAGAAAATATGATATATACAATGAAATATTATTCAGCATTAAAAGAGAATAAAATCATGGCATTTGGAGGTAAATGGATGAAGCTGGAGAATATAATACTAAGTGAAAGTAGCCAATCCCCAATAAACAAATGCCGAATGATTTCTCTGATTTAAGGATGATCATCCATAGTATGCTGTGTGGGAGGCTGATGGGAGAATTAAATGAACTTTAGATATGGCAAAGGGTAAAAGGGGAGGGAGGGGAAGTGAGGGGGCATAGGGATAGGAAAGATGGTGGAATGTGATGATCATCATTACCCTAAGTACATGTAAGAAGACACGAAGGATATGACTCTACTTTTTGTACAACCAGAGATATGAAAAATTGTGCTCTATATGTGTAATATGAATTATAATGCATTCTGTTGTCATATATAACAAATCAAAATTTTTAAAAAATAAAAAATCTAAAAATTAAAAAACAACCCTCAAATGTCTCTGAAACTTTATATTTCACATTTTGCATTCCCTAGAAGTGAAATAAAATTGAAAATAGAAGAATTATCTGAATCAGTAATTATTAGGGCAATCTGGAAGTTAATGAGAAACCCACCTGATAGTCTTCCAGGGGAAAATTGACAAACAAATGAGATACTCTTATTAAACCTGTTCTTCACAGGTTTCCTATTTTCTTGTGTCTAGGCATATCACAAAGCATTCAACCAAGATTCACATAAGCTGCAATTCAACCATTTGCCTATGTGAACTATGAAAATGCATGAATGATCCCCAAAGTACCAAACTGGAATCCCTGTACTCTCTAGTGTTTCTTTAATCCTCCAGAGGCATCCATTGCCCATTATTAGAGACTTCTGTATGCAGTTTCCTTGAGGCTACTTATATACTCTCCTCCAGTCTATCATTCATTGATCTTTCTTGTCTCTCTGTGTTCCCAGACAAGTATCAGGGAGATCTTTTGTGTGCTTCATATGTCACTGAAGTCCTTTTCAGACCTGAGGTGATGGAAAAGAATCTCATTCTCACTCCTGGAGGATGAGACTCATTGCACACCAATATTTTTCTCAAATTATCTTTTTTTTCCTCAAAGCCTAAACTCTAATTCAGGACAATTTTCAATTTATGTATAGAGTTTAAGAATTTTATGACCAGTTCTTCATACCTTCTTTGCATCTATGTCTGTGGCCTAGGCTTAATTTTTGCTGTTTATCTACCTTGCCTTTTCCCCTAAAGTTTCACTTTAATATGATGTTATATATAGTTATTCTAAGTAAACCATACCTATAAGATAATTAATATCACTGATCAGTTTTGAATCAACCTTTGAAACTTAATAGTGTCTCAAAAGTTTCCTTGATAAATACTTTCCAATTTATAGAATGCTGGAATACAGATGAAAATTCTTTGTCTTTTCATCTTTGCCATAATGATTTAATAATACATACACATCAAATCTACCAAAAAATAGGATTCCCTAGTAGGCAGACTAGAGCAATTATAATTTAATGAGAGCATTAAGGTAGGAGGATCTATTAGAATTAACCAAGTGAGCTATATTAAACCACAGTGCCTCTCACAGGATTTGTTTCTCCATCCCAGTTGGAGTACACACCATTCTTTTCTTCTTGATTGAGTATCAATTCATTGTAAGTCGTATACTGATGGAGTTTTCATTTATATTAAATTGGTTGCACTGACCAAACCTGATTGAAAAACTACTTAAGGGAATTTTTACCATGGGACCCAGTGTATTTATAATGTGATATATCTGCTCAGAATACAATAATTATTTCCCCATTTGTGTTAAGGTTTACCTATGAGGTATCCCCCAAAAGTTCATGTGTGAGACAATGCAAGAATTTTCAGAGGTAAGATAATTAGATTATAAGGGTCATATCCAAATAAGTGGAATAATTTATTGATATGGATTAACTGGACAGTAAGTATAGGCAGTTAAGGTGTGGTTGGAGGAAGTAGGTCATTGAGAATGTGTCTTTGGGGTTTATATTTTGTCCTTGGTATACAGAGCTTTCTCATTCTCTGCTTTCTGATTACCATATCCTGAGCTCCTTTTCTCTACCACACCCTTTGGCCATGTTTCTTGGATCCAGTACAGTGGAATCAAGCAACCATATACTATACCTCTGTACTGTGAACCAAAATAAACTTTTCCTTCTCTATATTGTTTTTCTCAGGTCTTTTGGTACACTTATGCAAAGACTAAAATAATTCATTTACTGAACATGTGTATATCAAGTGCTTTACTATTTTCTTGGTGCAAGTTTTAATTATATTTGATATTTCCATTCTGTATTTATTGAAGGAAGATTGGAATACAGACTTCTGAGATTAAGGTGATGCCACTAAAACAGGCTCTTTAGCATATGGTGTTAATCTCATCCAGGGAAACACTTTTGAATTGATCTGTAGTAGATGGAGAATATTTCAGCTCTTTTTTACATGGCATCATTAATTCAGTGGACACCTATTTCAGGCATGGAAGCAGAAAACCACTAACTTCAACCTTCTTCCTTATTTTTTCCTTCCACATTTTAGATGTTAGGAAAGTGTTTAAATAAATACATTTTGCAACCAATCTACAGAACCCAGTAGGAATCTTACAAACCTATCATTTTGAGAAACTAGAATGATTCAAATATTTTGCCCACTTGACTTTTTTTACCCTTCTTTAGTAGTCTCCAAAACTTAGAATACTAAAACTTGGATGTTTTATTTTTTTGGCTAGTCTTTTTATATACCCCTAGGTTCTTCTCCCTCAAAATTAGTTTAATGTGCAAATGTATTTATTATTTTTACCACATTCTCTGTGGTTCAGCAACATCAAATTTGGTGGCCCACAACTTTTAATTAAATTTTTAAAAATCAATAACTAAGATAATTGGATTAAGGAATCATTTTCTAGGCACCCATTTTTTTTTTTTTGCCTTGTTCTCTGGGATTGCAGAGAAATTATTATCCTCAGCAATTTCCAGTATGATTGTAATTACTTCATTCCAAAGTATACTCCCAAATAGTCCACTTGCCCAGGGGTTTTAAATCATCCTTTAGTCCCTCTTAAAGTTTAGTGTTATCTTTTTCATGGATATTTCCCATACCAGCTTTCCAGCGGGTGATATTTCCCATATAAACTGTGAGCTATGTATCAATCTTTTCACATGGTCAGTATTATTGTCCCAAACATCAAATTGCTCTGTTTCATTTATGAACAATATTAGGATCATAATAATGTCAAACAACATAAGTCTGTCCAGCCTGTATACCATGAATTAGCAGATTATTGCCCAGGGAAAAATTCAGCCAGCTGCCTGTTTTTGAAGTTTTATTGGACTATAGTGATGTTGTCTTTCTGCACATTGTGTATGACTACTTCCTCACCTAAATACCATATTTGACTGGTTTTGAGACAGGCATATGGCCCACATATTTAAAAACAAATACTATCTGCACCTTTACAAAAATATTTGATAAACCCTATTCAGCAAACAGAATTGCTCTTATTAAACAAATATTCAAAATTCCTCCATTCCTAATCCCTAATAATTGAATTAGAATTTCTCTTCCAAAACATTTTCAAGGTTCATGAGAATTTTCATGAGTCCATACATTGGTGCTGGTTACATTTTTGTAACTGCTTCCTTGCTGATGATTGAAATCATAAATAGTTGCAGCATGTGTTCATATGCTTCCATGACTTATTAGTCAGTCAAGCAAATGTCAATTTTCTAGCACAGATACAGCAATTTTTTTTACATGTGATCTTTTGATTAGGGCGTTTGCAGGAATATCAGGCTTGTTAGAAGGGTGGTAAAGTACATCATACCAGTAGACCAATGCTAGTCACTGCCAGGGAATTACTGTAATCAGTGAAGTGGTATGAGAAGTATGCTTAAATGTATGATGAGAAAAGAAACAGGTTATACCCAAAGGATGAATGGGTTTCACATCATCTCCACTGAGCTTTGGGAGATTAGATAAACTACAGCACTGGTTCTCAGTTCTGGCTGCACATTGGAATTTCCTGGGGGTTTGTAAAAATACAGATGTCAGGCTCTGTCTCAGACCAATTAAATTAACATCTCTACGGATGGGACTTGGTATTGTTGTTTTTAACAATCAATTCTTAACTTGATTTAGGGAGCAAATAAAATCAACTCGAAGCCCTTAAATTTTATTGTTCACTTGATCCAGTGCTATTATTTCTGACAATCACTTAGCGTAATTTCATTCTGTAGATAATCCCCTTTTCCTAAATCACCATTCTTTACTTTCCTTAATTACTAATGAAGACCTGAGTTTAAAAACAAAGAAAAACTGACTGGACATAAAATTCCATAATTGTGTGTGTGTGTGTGTGTACCATTTCAACAATATCCAGGCTGATTTCTTTCTCTCATTATGTGCAAACTACCAAAATACAGCAAAGAACGTTCACTGATGATTCCATTTAGATTAAATAAGCCCTTCTGTACATGTTCAACTTCTTTGTAAATTGTCACAAAAATGCCCATATAAGATATTTTAAAGCATACCTAACATTGGATGAACATATTCTATATATTCACTCTGACATTATAAACTTTACATAAATTATTTCATTTAATCCTTATGACATCCCACGTAGGTTCATTTTGTTTATCCATTTTATAATCTGAGACCAGAAGCAATGAAACTTTAAGTGCCTAGACCATGTCTACCCAAATAAATCATAACAACATCAGTATACATAACTCAGGCATATCTGGCTTCAAAGGACCATGCTCACACCACCACTCCCAGTATGCTTCTTCAAATCTTTTCAGTTTGCTCCCTCCTGCCTGCTTCAGTAGGAATGACTTACTTTAGCCTCCAGTCCCAAGCAAATTTTCTCTTCTTCAGAGGAATTATTTCTTCAAAACGATAAACTCCAGAACCACTAAGTTTCAGAGTCCTTAAATATCATCTTTCTTCTTAGCCTTGCTGCCCTTGCCTGCCTCATGGTACATACTAAGATAAATCTGAGAGACAGAAAGGAAAGGAGGAAGAAAAAGAAGGAAGGAAGGAAGGAAGGAAGGAAGGAAGGAAGGAAGCCAGCAAAGGAAAGAAAGGTGTGGGAAGGAATGGAGGGAGGGAGGAAGGAAGATCTTAGTGATCTACCTCTAATAGGAATGAATTGTTTTGTGATATATTTCCATACATTGGATTCTATGAAATGTTTCTCAATTAATAGCAGAAGCTTACATTTATTAGTTATAAGATTTCATTTTACCCTCTCAGTAACTCTAGTAGGGATTTAATCTTAATATACTTAATTTTCACTAAGGACCCTGAGACAGAGAGTATCATGGTGATACAACTTAGAGTCATACAACTAGTGAGTAGCAAATATAGGCATTTTAGTATCATTTGATTCTAGAAACTATGCCCTAAATCACTCCTTCATAATACATCTGCCAAAGTATAGAAAAGAATTTCTAGATTTTGAAAATGACAGGTCAAGTCTCTAGCTAATTCTTCATTGATTCAAAAAGCGTGAACAAACTCTCAGTGACATGTTATTTAACAACATCATCATTTCTAAAAAGATTCTGATAAATACAACTTATAGGAGCTACTCTAGAGAAAAACAGATTTCCTTACACAAATACATCTGTGACACACTGCACAATAAATCCTCTTCATGGAGATTCACCTTACAAATACATTATCCATACTCTGAAAAAAAATTTGCAGAAAATACACACATGTATATATCCACATGAACCATGAAAAATTAACTTAGTATTTCCAAAACTTATTTGAAAAAAAAATAATCTTTGCCTACCTACAGGTCTGAAGTTAAGTGAATTAATACTGAAAAATGCTGAGTTGAGCCATTTAACGATTTCAATGGTTCAGTCTTAAATTGGCCAAACCATGAAGATTACACTGAAAACACATAAAATAATGGAAGTGTTACATTTCATAATTGTTTCTGTAAATAAATTTGTTTTATTATTAATGTCAAACCCCACTGCAAGACCCCCCACAAGTAAACAGTACACACACACACACACACACACACACACTGAAGATACTCACCTGATACTCCTTTTTGGTTCTCTTGTTCTGGCCTACTAGTATAAAATTAACCTACTCTACCCCCAGCATCTTTTCCTGTGAGACCCAGGTAAAGAAGATGTCTGCATTTCATGTGGCCATGAAAATTAACCAAGCAGATTTCCTGGTCCAGGTTGTATAATTGACAAATGATCCCAGCAACTGCAATTTACGTCTAATAGTCCCATTCCATTGATGTCATACTTAGCCTGGGCTACACTTAATCAGTGACTGAGCACTGCATAAATGCTAAGGCAGATCCATTCCTGCAAGTTATACAATCCCTGTGCTGTTGATTTGCTTGACAATTCCTCATTGGCCTCTCCAAAATATTCTCAAAATTACTCTGTCATTTCCTACTCAGCCTATTTACTTAAAAGCGGTTACATCTTCATCTAAACCAGAGGCTTTATCAATGCTCCCAGCATACCTTCTACTTTTGCTTTCATGGGCATTTCCACAATAAATTATCTGCATGACTAATCACATTTTGGCCTCTGCTTCTCAGATGACCTGAATTAATACACTGTCCTTGTTTTTTTTCTTTTTTTGTTTTTGTTTTTTGTTGTTGTTGTTCTACTCTTTCACTAAAGAATACACATTATATATTTATCCCAGTAATCCCAATGTCCAGCAGTATTTGGGATATGAAATTGTGAATGGAAGGATAGTATTGATGAAAGATATAAAGAAAAAGAAAGAAGACACACACAGAAATTAAGAATAAATGAAGGGGGAAGAAAGGAAGGGAGGTAGGAAGGAACAAAGAAATGAATGAAGGAAGGGAAGAAAGAAAATAATCATGACATTTTTTTTCCAAATAAGTAATGCTGGCAAAATAGCTTGGTCTCCTAGGATCAGTGCCAAAACTGTAAAATGGGAAGTAACAGATATCTTAGAATGGATAGTTTGACAGACATTTTTTCTTTTGTCATTGCTTTATAACTTTTTCCAAATTGCATATTATTTTGACCTAGTAATATTAGACTTTAGTAAAAGTTGTAGGATAATGATCAGAGTACATGGAAAAAGGATCTAGAGAAATGGCTAAATAGTACTTACAGAATTCAATTTAAGGTAGAATAAGTATTTATTTTTTCTTATTTAACCTTTCCATAGCTTTAAATAATGTAAATGTTTTATTTCCCTTATCAGAAAAAACATTAATGTGGGAAAATTATGAATTTTCTTGAGATCTTACCTCACGATGAAATAGCAAAATGACAAAGAAGTGTCTGTTTTCAAAGCCTAGAAGTGGCAATACTACCAAACTCAAAATGACTCAAAATGAACAGCTTGTACACAACTAGCAGATGTGAATAAGTCTGACAAGAATGTCAAGTTCCTGTAGTGCAAAGAGCAGAACAGTACAGCTTTCCATGTAAGAAGGTGATTTTGTGTTTCATTTTGATATCAATTTTTATTGTCAAATTCTCATCAAAACCTAGATCCCTAAAGTTTAACTTTGGCTGAAAAGATAAATTAAAATCTATCCTAATGAATGTGAATGCCTATTATTTGATATTATAAAAAACATGAATTTAATATATAATTAATAACCGAGGTATAGTTCTAGCCTTAACAAACTCAGATTCTTTTGCATCTTTGAAACCATCTCAAAACAAGAACAGCTCTTCATCCTTGGAAAACTAAAGGAATAGCCTTATACGTATAGTCACATGCTTCAAAATATTTTAAAAAATGGATGCCAATTTCAACAAAATGTAGATCAGGATGAAAAAGGATGCTGAGAAAGCACACATAATGTTATTATTTTTATTTTATACAGCCAGCTGACCATTATCTTCTCCAAAGTAAATAGCTCATTCCAGTAGGCAAAATTTTCCAAGGACCTGTTTCTTTTTTTTTAATTTTTTTTATTAGTTGCTCAAAACATTACAATGATCTTGACATATCATACATTTGATTCAAATGGGGTACGTAATCTTAATCTTATTTTTCCAAGTGTACAGATTGCAGGATCACATTGCTTATACAGCAACATTTATACATAGGGCCATACTAGTGTCTATTGTATTGTGCTGCCCTTCTATCCCCCTTCCCCTCCCCTCCCCTCCCCTCTTTCTACCCAATCTACTATGACATGTTTCTCTCNCTCTCTTTTTTCTTCCCCCTCACACCATCTTATATGTAATTTTGCATAACAATGAGGGTCTCCTACCATCTTCCATGCAATTCCCCATCTCTCTCCCATTCCCACGCACCTTTCGTCCCTATTTAATGGTAATCTTCTTCTCATGCTCTTCCTCCCTGCTCTGTTTTGAGTCGCCACCCCCCCTTATATCAAAGAAGACATTTGGCATTTGTGTTTTAGGGATTGGCTAGCTTCACTTAGCATAATCTGCTCTAATACCATCCATTTCCCTGCAAATGCCGTGATTTTGTTGTTTTTTAGTGCTGAGTAATATTCCATTGTGTATAAATGCCACATTTTTTTATCCATTCATCTATTGAAGGGCATCTGGGTTGGTTCCACTGTCTAGCTATTGTGAATTGTGCTGCTATGAACATTGATGTAGCTGTGTCCCTGTTGTATGCTCTTTTTAGGTCTTTTGGGTATACTCCGAGAAGGGGAATAGCTTGGTCAAATGGTGGTTCCATTCCCAGCTTTCTAAGGAATCTCCATACTGCTTTCCAAATTGGCGGAACCAATTTGCAGTCCCACCAGCAATGTACAAGTGTACCCTTTTCCCCACATCCTCACCAGCACTTGTTATTGTTTGACTTCATAATGGCTGCCATTCTTACTGGAGTGAGATGGTATCTTAGAGTGGTTTTAATTTGCATTTCTCTGATTGCTAGAGATGGTGTATTTGTTGATTGATTTTCTAATGGTAAAGGTATACATACTGTGATATCTATCTATTGTTAGATATGGAAAGTAGACAAATATGATGTAATATACTCAAAATTGATATGTCTGATAAAGAAAAAATCAAAAATTTAAAAGATATATCTGAGAAAAACTTTTCCAATGTCATAGAAAATTTAACTCTATAAATCAAATGAACTCACCAAGATTCAGGAATATTGTTACATAACAATCATAATCATCATATTGGCAAGTAACAATAATAGTGGTGCAGTGTTTGTTAGAATGTCAGAAAAGAATGCAATGCAGAATTACAGTATTTATACAAGACCATGCTGCTTTTGGCTATACTTATTTCTTTATTTTTACATGACTCAGGAATTAAAAACTAAAATGATGAGGGTGACAACAGTTGAAGTGAGCATTCTCAAAGTTCCACAATGCAACTGAGTGTTTTACTTTCACATTGTTCTTTTATTGAAATAATTCCCAATATCATGAGATGCACATTACAGAAAGTCTCTTACCTTCCTCTGAGAGTATTTTTAAATTAGATAGCTTTGATCTATTAATTTAATTTCTTAAAATTGATAGTAATTCATTAGCATAGCATTCATGATAAAAATTACAAAGATACTAATCACAAATTCATCCTTAATGATAATAATTTTAAAATAAATATGTCTAAAGGTCCAACAATATGAGCTAGCAGATTGTTTCCAATATATATGTATATTCATTGATACAAGTATGGACACCCCTGCTTGCTTCTGAGGGCCATATGAGTGGTATGATTTTTCCCACCCTTTCACCTTCAGTCTGTGTATGTCTTTTCCTATCAGATGAGTCTCCTGAAGGCAGCATATCGTTGGATCTTTTTTTTTTTTTTTTAAATCCAGTCTACTAGTCTATGTCTTTTGATTGGTGCATTTAAGCCATTAACATTTAGGGTTACTATTGCGATATGGTTTGTACTTCCAGCCATATTTGGTTATTTATGTTACTTATCATGATTTGTTTTTCCTCTTTGATTAGGTTTTCCTCTTTGATTAGTTTTTCCTTTACTGTACTGCCTCCCACTGTTGGTTTTCATTGTTATTTTCCATTTCCTCTTCCTGTAATATTTTGCCAAGGATGTTTTGAAGATCTGGTTTTCTAGCTGCAAATTCTTTTAACTTTTGTTTATCATGGAAGATTTTTATTTCACCTTCAATCCTGAAGCTTAATTTCACTGGATACACGATTCTTGGTTGGACCCATTGTCTTTCAGCATTTGAAATATGTTGTTCCAGGATCTTCTAGCTTTCAGAGTCTGTGTTGAAAGATCAGCCATTATCCTGATTGGTTTACCCCTAAATGTAATCTGCTTCCTCTCTCTTGTGGCTTTTAAGATTCTCTCCTTATTCTGTATGTTGGGCATCTTTATTATTATGTGTCTTGGTGTGGATATCTTATGATTTTGTACATTCAGCGTCCTGTAGGCTTCTAGTATTTGGATTTCTGTTTCATTCTTTAAGTCTGGGAAGTTTTCTAGTATTATTTCATTGAACACATTGCTCATTCCTTTGGTTTGGACCTCTATACCCTCTTGTATCCCAATAACTCTTAAGTTTGGTCTCTTAATGTTATCCCATATT
The DNA here is from genome assembly GCF_001458135.2 of Marmota marmota marmota. Lineage (NCBI taxonomy): Eukaryota > Metazoa > Chordata > Mammalia > Rodentia > Sciuridae > Marmota > Marmota marmota. The sequence continues at coordinate 7,396,760 of NW_026000272.1, forward strand.
TCTTGGATGTCCTACTCATGATTTCTTAACATTCTCGATGAGCTGTCTATGTTCTTTTCAAGTTGAAAAACTTTCTCTTCGTTGTCTGATGTTCTATCTTCTAAGTGTTCTACTCTGCTGGTAATACTCTCATTTGAGTTTTTAATTTGGTTTATTTTTCCTGCATTTCCAGGATTTCTGGGGTTTTTTTGTTTATTTTATTTCATTATTATTTTTTTTTTTTATATCTCCTCTATCTCCCTGTAGAGTCGATCTTTTGCTTCTTGGATTTGTTTATGTAATTCATTGTCAAAGTGATCTTTCATTGTCTGAGTTTGCTGTCTAATGTCTTCAGTGAGACTCCAGATCATCTGAAGCATGTATATCCTGAACTCATTATCTGACATTCCATCTGCTGCAGATATTACCTCTTCTAATGTTGAATTGACCTGCATTGTTTGTGGTCCTTTCTTTCCTTGTCTTTTCATACTGCTCAAGTTTCTTTCTAGCTTTGTGAAACTGTTGTGTTAATGGTTTTCCCCTTATATATTTATATTGTTCTTGTATAGCTCCAAAATCCCTCTATTGCGGTGAAAGACAATGTTAACAGTTCCCAGTATCAACAGTACATAATCTAAGCGCACGTTTTCATTATTAATACATTTATAGTTAGAATCTAATTCTACAGATATTGGTTTCAATTATTATTTAAAAATATAGTCATTAGTTTCATAAAAGGCATACCATATCTGGTGGCATATAGAAAACTGAATTTCAGATGAAGGATGTTATGCTTAGGGGGAAAGAAGTGATGGTATGAGGTTAAACTAACTTAGCAACTTTGGAGAACTCTAACCAATAGACTGGTAATTATGGAAGAATGTATAGACTCAACCTCCCATCTGTATTTAGATAGTTACCCTACATATAGATAGTAAAAGTTAGGGGGTTGAAAGTTGGATAGAGGGAGTAAGAATGAAGAAAAAAATAACAAGGAAGAAAGAGAAAAAAGAGAGAAAGAAAAAGAAAGTAAGGAAGAAAAAAGGAAAAAAATGGGGGGAGGTGCGGCATATGCAATTCCTCTATATTACATTACTTTGGTGATTCATTTTTTCATGCACAGTTCTTTGTTTCACATATGTTGAGGTTGTGAAAGAGAGAGAAGAAAAGAGAGGAAAAAAAGAAAAGAAAAAAAGTCTCTCAGAACTCTGTTTTCCTTGCTTCCAGTAGGTGGCGTTGTCTATTCCTAGCTTGAGCCTCTGTGTTCAGGGTGGTGGATGTAGCCAGTGTGAAAGGACATGAGCTTCCACCTGTATCCTCCCTATTCTAGTCTCTGAGGTGGTAACCAGGTGCCTGTACAGTTGTTGTTTTGCATTGATAGCTACACCCCCCAAAAGCTTGTGGAAAATATTTTGAGTTATCGCAGCTAAGGGTGGGGGGAGTTGGAAACCAGGTACCTGGATCAGCCACAGAACCATGCTGGTAGCCACACCCCCTTTGATGGGTTTTAAGGGTTGATGGGCTTCCTCCGGACTAGCTCATGGGGCCGGGGCTGGGCTTCCTCCAGTCTGGTCTGGCCCTAACTATTTTTTAAGGCTAATGTAGTCCTGAGATTAGAAGCAAAAGTATTCCATGTAAAAGGTTAGCTATAGGTCAAACTCATGATCTTAAAAAGAAAGTAAGTTTAATTAAATGTAACAAATTGTATTTAGCTATATAGTAAAATGCATCATAAACAACAATCACCTTATAATGCAAAAATTTTCAAAATTAAAATTAATCATATAATTTACTCTATTAGCCAAATATAGTAATAAAGCTTTTTGATCATCTCAAAGATGCCAAACTAAAAAGTACTTAATAATGTTCAACACCCAATAATAACATTTTTAAAAAAGAATTTTTAGCAAATTAAGAAAAACTAGAAACTTTGTTAGCATAGGTTAAACCAGATCAGAGGGGAAAAAAAGGTAATGAGGGGCTGGGGATGTGGCTCAAGTGGTATCGTGCTCGCCTAGCATTCATGCGGTCTGGGTTTGATCCTCAGCACCACATACAAAAACAAAGATGTTGTGTCCACCAAAAACTAAAAAATAAATATTAAAAAAATTCTCTCTCTCTCTCTCTCTCTCTCTCTCTCTCTCTCTCAAAAAAAAACAAAAGGTAATGAGACAGAAGATATGAACATTTGAAAAAAATGATATACATCTCCTTCTTCTCTCTCTCTCTCTCTGTCTCTCTCCATATATATGTATATTTTAACATTTATGTATATGTGTGTATATATATGTGTGTATATATATATACATGCACACATACATATATATAAATACATATATACACACATACTCCTTACATATATAATCATAATATACATTTGCATAACTATAATATATATATGAAGTTTTAATTGTTACCTTAAAATAAGACAAGATATTTGATAAAATGAAGATTTCCATGCCATTATTATTGTCAAAGCAAGTTGTATAATGATCTATACATCGTGATATAAATAAATACATACATAAAACAATGCTATCATGCTAGGTTTTTAGCATTTCATGTATATAAATGCACAGTACAATTTTTAGCAAGTTTATGCACCAAAACTAAGAGCAAATTTCTCTATGAAATTCATTTCATAGAGGGTAGTGTTAGAAAGCATGTTTAGAGTAATATAATGTTAAAGGAGAATATTTTTCCTTGAAATTTGAATATTTTATAACATTTACAATATAACTATATGAATAAAAATTAATCTATATTTAAAGAATAAAATAAATCATGTCCTTTATCTGTCTCATTGTTTTCAAGCACAGAATAAAAGATGGAAAGTATCTCATATTTGGTGCCTGACATAATACATTTATTAAGCTACATAAAACCTGAAGTATTTTGGAAAACAATTCCTTGGCTCCCCACCCTTTTCAGGTTTTGCCAAGATTATTCATTTTTTCAGCTTTTAAATTTAGGAGAGGATTAGTAATTTTGTCAAAAACAAAGTCAATTGTATTGAAATTTTCAAAAATACTATAGTAATACCCATTGCTATATTTTAAAATAATTATGATAATATAGTTCAGAGTAAGGCACTGTAGTTTGAAGCTTTTAAGTCATTGTCTCTGCCTCTTTCTGGATGAGTGATACTTGAAAAATAAAAAAATAATGTAATCGCCTGGGGTGATTCTGTCCTGCGCCTCTTTTTAGAGCAGCCACCCATTTTCCGTCCACCTTCTCTCCCACTTAAGTGCGTGCTACCACCCCATGGATGATTCGATGGATATGGACATGAGCCCCCTGAGGCCCCAGAACTACCTTTTCGGTTGTGAGCTAAAAGCTGACAAAGATTATCACTTTAAGGTGGATAATGATGAAAATGAGCACCAGTTATCATTAAGAACGGTCAGTTTAGGGGCTGGTGCAAAGGATTAATTGCACATTGTTGAAGCAGAGACAATGAATTATGAAGGCAGTCCAATTAAAGTAACACTGGCAACATTGAAAATGTCAGTACAGCCAACGGTTTCCCTTGGGGGCTTTGAAATCATACCACCTGTGGTCTTAAGGTTGAAGTGCGGTTCAGGGCCTGTGCATATTAGTGGCCAGCACTTAGTAGCTGTAGAGGAAGATGCAGAGTCAGAAGATGAAGAGGAGGAGGATGTGAAACTCTTAAGTGTATCTGGAAAGTGATCTGCCCCTGGAGGTGGTACCAAGGTTCCACAGAAGAAAAGTAAAACTTGCTGCTGATGAAGATGTAGATGATGATGAAGATGATGATCATGATGATGAAGATGATGATCATGATGATGATTTTGATGAGGAGGAAACTGAAGAAAAAGCTCCAGTGAAGAAATCTATACGAGATACTCTAGCCAAAAATGCACAAAAATCGAACCAGAATGGAAAAGACTCAAAACCAACAACACCAAGATCAAAAGGTCAAGCATCCTTCAAAAAATAGGAAAAAACTCCTAAAACACCAAAAGGACCTAGTTCTGTACATGTATAGAATATGCCACCCAACAACAAGCAGTTACACTTTTTTCTCAGCAGCACATGGATCCTTCTCAAAAATAGATCGTATATTATGTCACAGGGCAACTCTTAGACATTATAAAGGAGTAGAGATAATACCATGCATCTTATCTGATCATAATGGAATGAAATTGGAAATCAACAATAAAAGAAGGAAGGAAAAATCATGCATCACTTGGAGAATGAACAATAGCTTACTGAATGATCAATGGTTTATAGAAGACATCAAGGAGGAAATTAAAAAAATTCTTAGAGATAAATGAAAACACAGACACAACATATTGGAATCCATGGGACAAAATGAAAGCAGTTCTAAGAGGAAAATTCATTGCTTGGAGTTCATTCCTTAAAAAAAGAAAAAAACAACAAATAAATGATCTCATACTTCATCTCAAAATCCTAGAAAAAGAAGAGCAAAACAACAGCAAAAGAAGTAGAAGGCAAGAAATAATTAAAATCAGAGCTGAAATTAATGAAATCGAAACAAAAGAAACAATTGAAAAAATTGACAAAACTAAAAGTTGGTTCTTTGAAAAAATAAAT
>NW_026000272.1:7426258-7430195 GCF_001458135.2 Marmota marmota marmota
GTGTTCTGCTGCCTTTCCTATCCTCTACTATCCCCCCTCCCCTCCCCTCCCCTCGCCTCTTCTCTCTCTGCCCCCTCTACTGACATTCATTTGTCCCCCTTGTATTATTTTTCCCTTTCCCCTCACTTCCTCTTGTATCTACTTTTGTATAACTCTGAGGGTCTCCTTCCATTTCCATGCAATTTCCCTTCTCTTTCCCTTTCCCTCCCATCTCTCATCCCTATTTAATGTTAATCTTCTTCTCATGCTCTTCGACCATACTCTGTTCTTAGTTACTCTCCTTATATCAAAGAAGACATTTGGCATTTATTTTTTAGGGATTGGTATAAATGCCACATTTTTTTTATCCATTCGTCTATTGAAGGGCATCTAGATTGGTTTCTAATTAAAGCATCTGATGCACAACATCTGGCTACATAACTTGAATTTTATAAAAGCATTTTGTTAGACAAAAATTGGATATCTCACAAAATAAACAATTAAGATGTGCTAAAGGAGTTATTTTTCCCTTTTTCCTATTTTTTGAAACATGGAAAATATTGTTTCTTTTATCATTAATTCTAGTGTTTCCATTTACAATTTGACTTTTCCCTGCATTTAATATTATATATATAAAAATATACATGAGTAATATATATTTTAAAATTATCCTGTGTGTGTGATTTTAAATTTTAGCCATCAAATTTTGTGTTTCTGCCGTCTTATCACCATGTTATATTTTCATGCTTTTATTACATACATGCAAACTATGTTTTTTGTTACCTATTACAGATGGCAATAAGTCCTAAAATTTCACTTATATTCTTATAATGGATATTAAAGTTATTTTTTCATTGCTTCTATATTGTTTTATCAGAGACTCAAATCAGATACTTCCTGTTTATCCAACATGAAACAAGAAGATACCTATACAGATCTAATATTTACCAACAAATTGAGTATGTGATGTGTAATTTCCCTTTACTCACTTTCCACATAAGTTATGTTGCCAGATAATTTTAGCAGAAATATTGCATTATGAAATTTATGGTCTTCATATGAAAGCACCAAATCAGCAGAATAATTAATATCAAAACAGTAGAATAAGAACATTTGTATGCAGCACAGAGGGGAAAGTAGAAGGGACTGTTTTTATCTGAAAACTAAATTTAAGATTTATACTTGGAAAATCTTACAAGAGGGACTTGGTAGTACACCCTTATTTTATCTATGGGTACAGTTCAGATTGATGTACACAGGAGTTAGCCATTTCCAATGAATGTTCTTCTGAAATATCCCCTTTATTTTTGTTTTGTTAATTAACTAATTTGAAAATGATCATTTTAATGATAAATGAAAAAGTATGTATACTTATGGTACATAAGGTGAAGTTTTGACATATGCATGCATTGTGGAAATTTCAAATAAAGCTAATTAACTTATCATCACCTCATACATTTATCTTTTTTTGTAGTGAGAATATTAAAAATATATTTGTACTGTTTCAAGTATTCAATAAATTATTTTCTTATTACAATCACTATGCTGTAGAATGGATTTCCAGAACTTATTCCTCTCATTTAGCTCAACTTTGTAACCATTATTCAACATCTGCTACATTCTCCACCATTACCCTCAGCCCCTGTTAAGTACCATTCTACTTTCTGCTTCTATGAATTTGAATTTTTAAATTCGTTTAAAATATTACCTATTTGTACTACTTCCTTCTTTTTTAAAGCTATATTTTTAGCTGTTTATAGACCTTTATTTATTTATATGTGATACTGAGAATCGAACCCAGTGTCTCACACATGCCAGGCAATTGCGCTACCACTGAGCCACAACCCCAGCCCACTATCTCCTTAATATACTAAATCAAAGAAGCACATGCAACCCAATGGTTCATGTGATGACACCAAGGTCCTCTTTTTCTTTCATATCCATTAGAACTTTAAAGGTGATAATTATCCCCTTCCACCAGCAATATGTAGTTAACAGTCCCTTCAACTTTCCCCTTTTTCTTGTGTGAATGATGGCATTCCACTCTATGTAGAAGAACTAAGAAATATAGTTGGACTACAGAACTCTGATTACCTTCAAGAACCATATCCATGGGCATTACCTTCAAGTCATGGAAATGTGCCTGAAACTTGACTTCCATCTAACAGTAAACAAAGAGAAAAATTAACAATATATATTAAAAAAAAAAAAAAAACCCTGCTTTCAGGCACTGGAAAATATAGACATCATTATAGACATCCCTGCAAGAAAAGAAGCAAAGGAGATCTCCAATCACCCAGTCTTTTGCCAAGGGGAAACTTCTACACCATTATGCAGAAATGAGAGGCTCGAACATAACACAGAAGTTGTTTTGAATTGAGATAGACATTGGATTTAAGAGACACTGAAGTGCCTAGATTTGTGGGTAGTCTTGGAAATGAGGGAAGTGTATAGACAAAGAGCTCCAAAACTGCATTAAGTTGCAGTGAGTCTACTTCTAGACATAAATTTCTACATACATAGTGTGAAATTCCACAATATAAAGCTAAGGAACACTGGGAAACTCAGTTCTGAAAGTTCACATAAAATAATTTAAGCCACAGTTGGGAGACATTATTGAATACCTGGAACATTCGTTAGAAAAGTCAAAGGAATCACATTTCATTGGTAGGGATACATCAGGATTAAATTAAGGGTGACTATAGAGTTGCCATGAAAGGCTTATAAGAACTCCTCAGAGATCTTTCCCAAGTTTTTACCCAAAGTAAATAAAAATGTATGTTCACACTAATACTTGTTCACAAATATTTATACTGCTTTTTCATAATCAATAAATAGTAAAAACAATAATTTCCAACAACAGATAAATATTGTGATATGCTCATATAATTAATATTACAAAGCAATCAAAGAGAATGAGCTACTTTTGTACACATAAACATGGATAAATCTCGAAAACAGTATGCTGAGCCTAAGAAGCCAGAGACAAATAATAATTAGTACATGATTCCATTTATATGGAAGTTAAAAACAGGTCAACTAACTTAATTGGTAATAATCATATCAATGTTTGTATCAGGAGCATTTATAGTGATTAGATGCAGGCAAGTTGAAACTTTCTGGGTGGTAAAATATTTTATATTGTGAGGATAAATGCATAAGTTTGGTATACCTGTCAAAACTGATATAAGAGTATACTTAAAATTGATCATTTTACCATATGTAAATAAATTATATTTTAATAAACTTTATACAAAGGTAAAAATTATAATATCTAGAGAAATGTTTGAACAGGTTTTTGGTTGCAACGAATCTACCTAAGTCACAGAACAGTCAGTCACAGGAGAAAGGAGGAAGTTTTTGCTATTGTTCTACTTTTTTTTTCCCCAGGCTTTTAGGTTTCTTTTATTTACATGGGATGGAATGAATCATTTACTTATTTGGAGTCATTGCTCAGCTCTGTGAGTTTTAAAGTTAATTTTAAATAGTGTCAAATGATTCAATAGAGTGCAAGCTTTTTTGAATGAGATTTTCTAGTTTTTAGTCATAATGAATATTTTTGCTATGTAATGAAAAGCTTAGGAATAGACTACTAGGTAAATGCTATCTTAAGCCAGAGGTGTGCAAGAATATTTAACTTCCACTAGCAAGAGTTTCCCTCATTTCTAATATTTGCTCAGATTGAGTCCCACAGTTATTCATTCCCTTTTGTTTCTTGCAATCAATATACATTAATCTATGTAATTTCTCATCTGCTCATAATCCTCTCTCCATTTGTCATCCCATCTACATCAAATCCTATACTAAATAATGCCCATATGAAAATAATTCAATTTGACTGATATTTTCTACTTAATCAGCCAGAGAGTTGTCACAATGAAAAAACAACTTATGAAGGTCTCATTAGTGGCTGGAGTTGTAGCTCAGTGGTAGAGTGCTTGCCCAGCATGTGTGAGGA
>NW_026000272.1:7431555-7481738 GCF_001458135.2 Marmota marmota marmota
TCTCTCTCTCTCTCTCTCTCTCTCTCTCTCTCTCTCTCTCTCTCTCTCTCCTTTCTGATCATCATGTGGATTACTTCTCTTTGCCACACTCTTCTGCCATGATGTTATTCCTCACCTGGAGCCCTGAGGAATATAGCTTGTTTATGGATTGAGACCTGTGAAACTATGAGCCCTTACATAAACTTTTCCTCCTTTAAAATTGTCTGATAGATCCTTTAGTCACAGCAATGAAAAAGCTGACTAAAATAGGTGTAGTAAACAGAATTCATCCCTCTAGAGACAGGATAATGATAAATAAGGTAAATATCATGCTCCAGCCAGGTAGGTTAGGTTTAGAATAGTCTGTAAGATCACTGAGAATTATAGGTCCAGGGCAAAAAAACATGAAGGAAAAGCCCAGCCTTATAGTACATGCATTAATATAGTGCATGCAGGCACATAAATAATCAATAGTAAAGTTTAACATGAGATCCCATGAGGTAATTTGCCTCATCTCATATGCTTGCTCTCTCTCCAAGGGATTGACTCAGAAAACCATATGTTATTGAATGTGTTGGTGGAGGGCATGGGTACCTTAGAGAGAGCTTGATAAACAGAATAGTGTCTTGTTATATGTATCTATGCTAATAGTGACACATTCATTTTCTGAAGAGATAAAGATATCTACCAATTCTAAGCGAATCCTTTCTAAGTCATCTTGCTTTTAGCAATAAAAGACATATAAGAATGAATGTGTAACATAGTATTCTGGGTTAGTTAATAACAATGTTATGGAAGATTAATTTTAATAAGGATATAAATGTCAGCATTGAGTATGTACTGATGGCACTCAGTCTATGCCATGTTTAACATGTCCTGTGAGTCCTGAAAAAAACATGAGATGTTCTGGAAATTAAAGATGATGAGGCAAGTCCACATACATGTTAGTTAAGCAATGAAAAATCCACATATAAAACCAAATTTAAATGCAACAATATGCAATTTGTGGCATAGTTTATAAGATGGTGTTTATTTACCTCTCCGTTTTTAATGGGCAGATATATTGCTACAGTTGTTCTAAGGCTACAGTATACACACAATAGAATTAGTGACAGTTTGACAAAGCAAAATCTGAATTCTAAATCCTTTTTTTTAAATGCTTTGTGCAAATTTATTCTTTATTCTTATGTTTTTGAAATCATAAGTGAACTTTTATATGAGCTGATAGTTTTATTTAATGAGTGTATATGTTTTTAGCATATTTTCCCTCTCTATTCTGTAAGGAGACTATAGGGTCATCACAGCACATATTTTTAATTCTTATTAAATCCATATTCCTATAAAAGTGCTGGTCCCCAGGGCTTACCTTTGGAGCTCCAGACATAAGATTTTTCCCTTATAGATGATATTCAACAAAAATTGGCTATAATTTAATCAATGAATAAAAAGCCACTGGGAAATTCAAAAATTTTCTGCCACTGAGAAAATAGACAGAATCTTCTCAGTCTGTTTCCAATAATGTGAATTGTAGGATGAGAGAACTAGGATGAATGTGTTTAATAATTCTTTAAAATTACTTTGTATGAAGAATCAAATTAGGATGTAATGATGTAACTCATTTGACTCAAAAAGATAAATTGTCTCCTGAATTTGAATGTCAAGCTACATGATGACCACTAAACTGGAGTGTTCACATTCCTTATAGAAAAGAAAATGGTTCTGTTGTTTTATGATTTAATTTAACACTAATAATTTATATATAAAAAAGAAGGAAGCCACTGGGAGCAGTTCATTTTCTATTTTGGTTTCATTAAAATACATTAAATATTCTGATATAATGAATTGATAAAAGAATACAAACAAGCACTAGAGAATCATACAAAGTGCATCTGCTTCCTACTCCTACATTCATGCCAAAAATCAATCAACAAAATGAACAGAAAGAGTACATTTCTGTAGGAATGAATGACCATAAAATGATTTCTGCAACTGATAGAATACTTTGATTCATGTTCAGATAGCAATTCAGGCTATAATTTTAATTCCTATAGTGGTTATGACCATTCTAAATTCTCCATAAACTTCAATTTGGTAGAGAGAGTAATCAATATGCACAACCTTTCTCTCATTTGCCTGAAATTACAGATAAGAGCTCCAGCACCAGTGTTCTGGCCTTTTTCTTGCAAATGGGACATTGACTAATATGTGAAAACCATGGGGCCCTTGTATTCACATAATTTCCATACTGGACAAAATGAGCTCTTCTTATATAAGAATGGCCTGATAAGTCCTCAAATTTAGCATTTGTAGAAATGCTGACATTAGTCAGGACACAGTTTTGAAGATAAGCAAGCAGTGTCTTAGAAGAATTAACATAGAGATGACAAGGATTCTAAACATGCCTGAGACATTATATCGTAGTTTGTACTTTGGCCAAATCACTTTTCTCAGTTGCTGTTAATGTTTAATTTGTAAAGAAAGAGAATTCAGCCGCTTCAGCATTCCCAAATGGGGATGGCAGCTGGGTGAAGGGAGAGACAGCAACACACAATGTAGCATATCAGATCATCCTGGATAAGGTTTCTATACATGCTTTTACTCCAACTCTATTCTCAGATCTTTTCATTATAATAAGACATTATTTATGGCAATATGTTGCTAATATTAATAGTATTAAGGATATAAGTTAGTAAAAAATAATTGAACTATATTATTTTTAATATATTTTTTTTCAAAATTAATGGTTTGTCGATCTATAAAGAGAATGATTGTTGATAATGTTACTACTAAACACTCCTATCCAAGCATCCTCTGCTTCTACAATACTGTACTACGAAAATTAAATCATGCATCAATACCAATATTTTAATAAAAATCAGGAACATTTAGCTGTTTTATGTTTGTTTATTGTTTTTTAACACTCTAACATTGGTTTTTATATGTCAAACATTTTAATGCTTACCAAATGTGTTGTGGTCATTATTATTTCATAACAAATAATCCTAAACATAGTGGCCTAAAACCAAAACCAGTTATCTATACTCATGACTTAGGTAATCAAGAATTCAGGAAGGGCTTAGCTTTTCATTTCTTGGGGTTTATCATGCCACTGACACCAAATAAATTTCAACTGTATTTCTGTTATGTAAAGGTCTAACTGGGCTGTACTTTCAAAAGAGTTCATTCACATGGCCCTTAGTAGATAATCTTTTAGGATGGAACCCAAGCTGAGAATATGTAGCAGATCACCGTAGAAATTATAATGCAGTTGAATTTCATATACTATCACTACTTTCCTCCAAGTGAATGTCTGAAGAAAGCATAGTAGAAACTGCAGAATATTTTATGCTCTACCTTACAAATATATAACTTATGTTGCCTTCTAATGCTCAAAACAGTGTCAGGTTCAATCATATTTGAGGAAACAAGACAAAGATTCATCAATTATGGTAGGTGAGTGAAATTCACCTAATGGAAGAACATGTGAAATGGGAGATTTTGTAGCCGTATTTGAAGACTATAATTTGCTGCAATTTATATTTCCATGCTAGATTTTTAGAGGGAGAAACTGAGACTCAATATATTTAAATGACTAAAAAGAGTCATAACTCAAACAACAGAGAGCTGTCTTTCTCCAAAACCTATATTCTTTTTTTTTTAGTTTTAGATGGACACAATACCTTTATTTATTTATTTTTTTATGCAGTGCTGGGGATCAAACCCAGGGCCTCATACATGCGAGGCAAGTGCTCTACCACTGAGCCACAACCACAACCCCAAAACCTATATTCTTCATGAAGTTGTGTTGCTTTATAGAGAATATTGTTCTCTTACATTATTATATATTTTCCAAAGTATATATTAGATGAAAACTTAATGTCAAAAAACATCATTGGGTTTAGAGTCAGAAGACCTCATTTCAGCTATATTTCTATAGCTTCAGTGATCTTTGAGTTGTTTCCTTTCTCTGAGTTTCATTTCCATATCTGATGAACAGAAATCTGTGCCATATTGTCTCCAAAGTCCTTCCAATTGTTGCCTGGTATATTTCATATCTCATCCCTACAGTGAAAATTGTACAAAATTCAGAGAATACTAAGAGCTTTAATGATTTTTAATAATAAGATTATAATATCTACATATCTAACTTCTAAAATGTCTAGTTTTAATTTCATGATCCCCACTTAGGATGCTCATTACCCTCCAAGGCAAGAGGCAAGTGATTTAATTAGTTGTACAATTGTGTCTCTCCTCTCCAGATATTTGCTTTTATATTCAATCACATTTCTTAAATCAACAGGCCCCCACAGGAATGAGAAAAGCTTATGGATTTTATAGATTCATTTGAGTTACTAACTAAAATGGAATGAACTATGTTGGTTTGAATAGTTGTTGAAGTAAAACAGGACTGTAGTTCTGTAGACATGACATAGTGATTTATTTCTAGGCAGTCAGATATGTACTCTTGAACCAAAAATGTATTCCTAAAAATCTCTTACTGAATGATTGTCTTTTACAGTAATGTTGATGATCTAGTGAACTGTATTAAAATGTTCTAAGTCTGGGTTAAACCTCACTGAAGACCCTTTGTGTATTCAATAGAGTGCAATGTTTCCATCTTACATTTTTCTAGCCATTTAATTCATCACAATTTCACAAAAACACAGATTTCAGAGTCATGGAGTTTTGTCAATAGCATGGACTTCAATTGTTTCTCAAAATTTTTCCTTAGCAAAATATTTCTCCAAACAAAATGAGAAATCAAAGTTTTAAACACATCATTGGTAAAAGTGGGTCTTTTCTATTTGAACTACATACAGTTGAGACCACAAAGCCCCTCTTTCTCTTACTTCTTGTCCTCTTTTGTACCTGCTCCTACCCTATAATAGTCTTCCAGTTGTCTGTAAGGAGCTCTTATGTCTCCAAAGCATCTGGTTTGAAAAGTATTTATCCAGTCAAGTATTTGATTCAAAATATATTTGGAAAGGAGTCCAAGTGCTAGACAGAAATAAACAAGAGTGACTTAATTGCTATGCTCAGACAGTTCACAGTCTAATAGAGGAGTTACACTTATAAACAAAGTATTTTAGCCCTCTTCTTAGTGTTCTAATTATAGTATATTGGAAGGAGACCTATTGTGACCTGGGGTCTGGTAGACAAGAATGACTTCTTGATATAAGGGATAATAATAACACGTAAGGCTAATTAAGAGTTACCCATATACAATGGGAATTGTAGATACAAATGTTATAGGAATAAAGAAAATTATATATAAAGGTCCATTGGCAAAGAACAATGGCATGCTTGAGATATTGAGGAAAATTTCTGTGAGTATAAAATTCGAGGAAATGCCAAAGGTAAGTATTATGGTTTGGATCTTAAGTATCATCCAATGCTCATGTGTTGAAAGGTTGGTCCCCAGTTGATAGCACAGTTGGGAGCTGGTAGAACCTTTCTGAATCTAGGAGATGGAATTTTGATCATTCTTTGAGGGGCTTATTTAGACCATGGTCCTTCCTTTCTCTCTTTGCATCTGAAGCACCATGATGTAAGCAGCTTTGCTCCATCATGTCCTCGTCCAATGATGTTCTGTCTTTTCACTGGCCAAAAAATCAAGAGAGCCAACGAACTATGGACCTCTGAAATAGTGAGCCAGAATAAACCTTTATTCCTTTTAAGTTGATTAAATGTTTTATCACAGTGACATAAAGCTGACTAACAGAGTCAAATATAAGCCTGCAGAAGTCATCAGAAGCTACATCATGATGTGCCTTGCGAGCTGTTTTCAGAAATAAGAACTGTAACCAAGGAAGAAGTGCACAGAGAGGCACTCGAGGAGGTTAAAGAAGGGATATGACACAATATACAATGTGTTTCTTAGAAAAAACATTCTGGCCAATATGTGTAGAAGGGATTGGAGAGGGCCAAGACAAAAGACCAAAAAAAAGATATATTTTGAAGGTAAATTAGTATCATTACTAGTATATTGTATGTGTCCATGAGGAAAAGAGAGAAATCAAGAATGATCCTAGAGCTGTAGTTGTAGCTCAGTAATGGTGTACTTGCCTTGTACATGTGAGGCACTGGGTTCCATTTGCAGTACCACATAAAAATAAATAAAACTATTGTGTCCATCTACAACTAAAATATGTTTTAAAAATTATCATTAGTTTTTAATTTTTTTTAGTTGTTGATAGACCTTTTTTCATTTATTTATATGTGGTGCTGAGAATCAAACCCAGTGTCTCACATATGCCAGGAAAGTGTGGTACCACTAAGCCCCAGCCCCAGCCCCATCATTAAGTTTTGAGATGAGAAATAGATGAATACTGTTGTTTTGATATGTTGTTAATATTATTAATGTTCATGATTTTATTAATCTTATTAGCATATTATTAATGTTATATATATAAGTACATATATATGTCTGTCATATGAGCAGGTTTTGAGGAAAATTAAGTTTATTTTTGACATGTCTGAGATATATAAAATATCACAGTGGAAACAGAACAATGTTAAATATGTATATAAATTTCATGAGATAGATCTGAGCTAAAGATATAGTTTTTGACATTCAAAAATATACATTGATATTGAATACCTGCAGTAAATGAAATCATTCAGGTACATTGTGTAAAATGAAAAGATAATGGAGCCAGAATAGTCAGGAAACTGCCTTTATCTGTTTGGGCTGCTATACTGAAATGTATCTGGAAATTTATAAACAAAATTATATTACTTGTATTACAGAGCCTGGAAAGTCTAATAACAAGGAATTAGAAGATTCAGTGTCTGATGTGTCCTCACATAACCAAAGGGATGCACAGTCTTCCTCAGAATTCTTTTAAGGCACTACTCCCATTCATAATGGTTCCCCCTTCATGATTGAATCACCTCCCCAATCAAGGGGAAGGGGGAGGAAATGAAGAATTAGACAGTATGCATGCTATAACTAGAGAATAATCATTATACAAAATAATATTTTCTGAAAATGATGAACTTAAGATCAAATTGAGTAAGAAAGTATGGAAACAGTTTATATTTCTCCAGATCATGATCAAGCAAAAGAGACTTTTTCTAAGAGCATTTGAGTATTTTGATGGACTCAGCCAAATTAAGTTTACTTGGATCAATAAGGATTAGAGTGGTCAGGAGTAAAACAGAAAAACAAAGGATTTGGGAATGTGGGAATAACTATATCTTATCTGATTCAGTCTTAATACACATTAAAATGACCAAGAGGTTGGCTAGGTAAAGTTTTGGAAATAAAGAAATCAGCAAACTAAAATTCTGCCTTTCAATTTGTTTTAATCTGGTTTCTTTAAAAATGGAGCCTGAAGACAGGATTAAGTACTGATGCCTTATTTGAGAAACTCAATCCAAGGTCAGTGACAGTGGAAAAAAAAAAACAGAAAGCTAGGCAGAAATGGATGGGAAACAAATCAGACTATGTGTTACTCTGCTGGACAAAAAAAAAAAAAAAAACAAAATAGGCCATTAGACAGGTAAGCTCTTATGGTCAAACAGGAACTCTCCAGGAGAGCAGTAGAGTAGTCCTTGAGGTCATCAGCTGCTTCTATTTCCATTTCCTCTCTCCCATTTACTTATTATCTTCTTTATGCAAATCTTAGGAAGGACATTCCTAGCCATGCATATTCAAATATAGTAAGCATTGATTTTCCAAAATACTTCCTGTACATACAAAATGAAAGAAAACTGAAAGAAACTTGACATAAATATATGAAAAAAATACTCTTCAAAAACAAAATTCTCCCAGGAAACAGAAAAAAAAATCATAATTTTTTTTTCTTTTTTAAAAAATATTTTTTATTTGTAGATGGACACAATATCTTTAGTTATCTCTTTATTTTATGTGGTGCTGAGGATTGAACCCAGTGCCTCATTCATGCAAGGCAAATGCTCTGCCACTGAGCTACAGCCCCAGCCCCCCAAAATCTTTGGTTTTTAAAGAACAGAATACTATAACACAGTTGAAAGGAATGTAGAACTATGGGAACTGACATGAACAATATGTTAATTATATATTAACTTAAAACAAAGAAGTCAAACAATACAATATATCATGACACTATTTTGCAGAAAAGTTGTACAGGGTATGTTACATGTTATCAGAAATGTATCAAATCATATAATTATTAAAATGAAGTTACATAGTACATGTTGTATATCATCTGATATATGGCATATTATAGGTAACTTTAATGTTAAACTACAAATTATGAACAGTATCTTTGAGGATTAAAATCAGAGGTCAATTTGGGAAAAATTTCTTTCAGCTTATTTTTATAAACTTATGTATACATTTTTAAATTTTATTACCAAGTATAGTTCTGAAAACATAATTTTTAAAAACTCAGTTTACAAGGCTGGGGTTGTGACTCAGTGGTAGAGCACATGCCTAGCATGTGTGAGGAACTGGGTTCAATCCTCAGCATCACATATAAAAACAGACCAATAAAAATAAATTCGTTAAAAATTCATTTATAAATGTTACAGAGAGAATATAATGAGAAGTGAAAACTGTCGTTTGATATAGTAACATTGATTACCTTATTCATAAGTCCTTTAATATATACTAAAAACCAAAATAATAAAGTTGTCATTTTAGTTTTAATAACATAAAACATTTTCAAGAACAGTCTTAAGATTTTGAAATGAATGTAATAACTGTATTTCTAGCAATTTCTCATTCTTAACACTCTATTTGTTGACTTGTGTGCCACCCCTGTTGCCTTCTTCAAAATATTCTCATCTTGGGTTCTACTTACTCCTCTTCCAGCTGAGATATAATTTAGACAGTTTTCTATTAAATGGTGAACACATGATATGTTTTCTGAGTTATAGTACATGTAACAAGAGACTTTCTTATGCTATAGTACCATACTTATACCAAAAATGGGTGACACATATGCTACAGGAACTGAGCACTTTCAACTTTGGGGTGACTATTCATAGCTCAAGGCAGCTAAAACCTCAACCACTTGTCTCTGTTGTGAGCAGTCATATCCAGTTACTCTATTATGCAATAAAAATAGCATTTTCTATATGTGAGATGGGGACAGGTAGGGGAAGGCATTATAACTTACTTAGAATATAATTGTTTTCTTCTTACATATATGACAAGATAGTTGGGTAGAAACTTTGAATCATAGTTATTTCCTCCAAAAGATGGTAGATATTACTTCATTTTCTTCTTGCCTTTAATTTTTTTCTAAATAGAAAACTGAATTCAAGCTGCATTTCTTTGCATTTGTTAGTAAACTTTTTCTTCGCCAGTGATTAGAGGATTTGTGAATTTAATATTGAAATTTGAAGTTTTTACAAAAAAAATCTCAAAATAAGAATCTCT
The DNA here is from genome assembly GCF_001458135.2 of Marmota marmota marmota. NCBI lineage: Eukaryota > Metazoa > Chordata > Mammalia > Rodentia > Sciuridae > Marmota > Marmota marmota. Next base: position 7,440,905 of record NW_026000272.1, read on the forward strand.
TTCCAGTAACTTTGGCTAATTGTTGATGAGTGCATTTAATATGTATAAAGACATCTTTTATTAGACAGGAAATTTTTAAAATATTTTTTATTGCTTGGGTTTCTGTTTTTTCTTGTTTCTCCTCTGACTACCTGCAATTCTTAGATCGTAACTCATGTACAGTTTTTCCTCATTTTTACAATGACAAAATATACATAACAGAAAATGTATCATCTTAACTACTGTAAGTGTACAGTTCAGTAGTATTAAATACATTCATAAGATTGTGTGATAGTCACCACCATCCTTCTCCATAACTCTTTATCTTTTAAAACTGTGACTCTCTGTCCATCCAAACATGAACTTTCCATTTCCACTTCCCCATCCCATGTCAATCACTATAATACTTCCTTTCTCTATGATTTTAACTACTCTAAGTACCTTATTTATATAGAATCTTACTGTATTTTTCTTTTCATCACTGGCTTATTTATTCCACTTATAATATCTTCAAGGTTCATTCATGTTTTACCACGTGCTAGAATTTCCTTCATTTAAGTCTGAATAATGTTTCATTTCATGTAAATACCACATTTTGATTTTCCATTCATCCACTTAATGGATAATTGAGTTACCTCTGCATTTTAGCTACTGTGTATAACATTGCTGTGTACATAGTTATGCAGTTATTTCTTTGATACCCTTCTTTCAATGGGGGCCATATACTCAGAAATATAATTGCTGGATTGTCTAGTAATAGTATTTGTAATTTTTCAGAGAACCACCATTTTACATTTCCCACAACAGTGCACAAAGTTTCCAATTTCTTCAAATCCTTGCCAATACTTTTTGTTTGCTGTTTTTTAATACTGGGAATTCTAATAGGCATGAGGGGTATTGCAAAAATTTGTCAATTATTTCCTACAATGTACATATTTATTTTTATACCAATTTTTTTCAGATATCATCATTTGCCTGCTTTATTCATCCATTTTTATATTTTACTTTACAATAGCCAGATCTTTTTTTCCCTTTACTCTTGTTCCATAAATGTTCTCCTTGCTCTTATAAATAAATATAACCTTTAAATTTTATCCATTCTTATGAAAAATAAAACATTTTCAGATATTAAAATTTGATTTCCATGGTAGTTACCCATATTCTGCCTTATTTTTCCTTCCATGTTGTTTTAGAGGAATTACAATATCTAAGAAAATTGCTGATACCAATGGAAACATACTCTGGCTATTCAGAATTCATACTGTCCCTAAAAGTAAATATACCTGTGAGGTTTGCTAAAATAGTTCACTGATACCAGAGAAGGAGATTATGTGGCTTCAAGGTAAATAAAATATCTGTTAGTTGACATATATTCAAACTACTTCTTAAAATATGTACTAATATGTATGAACAGCCATTAATAAATCTTGCATGTTTCATTGGGACAATATAATACTAGCACTACTACATCATCCGAATTGGCACTCTTTTGAAAATGAAAGGTGCAATTATTAAAATTATACTGAGATGGGCTGTGGATGTGGCTCAAGCGGTAACACGCTCGCCTGGCATGCGCGGGGCACTGGGTTTGATCCTCAGAACCACATAAAGATAAAATAAAGATGTTGTGTCCACCGAAAACCAAAAAATTAATATCAAAAATTCTCTCTCTCTTCTCTCTCTCTCTTTAAAAAAATTATACTGAGATAACATGTATAAACTTGGACTATTCTGAGCAAACTAAGAGAAATGTTCACTCTAAATAGTTTCTTATATCAATTAGTTGCATCTGAAGTATCCATATTAGCTGAATGTAAAGAAAAAGCTCTTTCTCCATTGTTTCAGTCTTTTCCCATGAAAGATTACATTTGAAAGATTTTCTAACAAATAGTTCATTTAACATATGGACTACTCTTTCTGTAGTTTATTGTCTGTTTCTTTGTATCTTTTTTGGTATTTCAATAGGATGTTGAGAATGAAGCATAATCAGGATAACTGTTTTCAGTCTTATAGGTTATATTTGGCAAATTGGGTGAATTGCATTTTTATTGTACTTGAAAAGCACAAAACATCCTCTATCATCATTAAAGTATGCTACATATCACCTAGGCATGATTTGAGAGACATATCATGTGAACAGAATCCTGTGTTCAATGTTTTGTTGGGGTGAGTAACATGATTACAAGTTTCATAGTTATTACCACTTATGGAAGTTTTGGTGAGAAGCATATGCTCTCATGCTGAAGAAAAGAAGAAGAATGTAAACAGAGCAGGTTCTAGTAGATATAAATACAAGATCAGTTGGACTCTTGTGTAAAGAAGTCAAATACATCATAAGCAAATTTTCTGGAAATGAGAAATATACAACCTGAAGGATGTGAAAGATTCATTATAGCTATAATTTTTTGGTACCAGCTGGGAATTAACTAGGTGAAAACACCATAGTTCTGTATAGTCAGCACATTTTAGTTCGATTAATAAACATTTCCTATGTTCAAGGTACTGTCTAGGTGCTTTATCTTCATTAGCACATGCATTCCTTACAATAATCTTAAAGAATAGATAGCATTATCTCCACTTAACATATGGGAAAATTCGAACTGCAGTAGTATACATAAGCTAAGCTATGTAGCTGAGTTTAATACAAAGGCCTATATATACTTCCATATATCGAATTCTTAATCTGTATGCTATGCTGCACATTTGTAACAGAAATTCATTCAAACCCTTGCAGTAGGTACTTTATAAGACCTAAGTAAGATACCAGGTTTCAATATGATCTGATGGGATTTATCATAGGGGAAATAGACATATGGTAAGAAGGGAGTAAAAAAGACAACACAGAAGGCCAGGAATATGGAGGGACAATAAGGGAAACATGTGACTCAAAGATCACACAGATAGTCACATGTTGTATCACTGTATTTCAAAAACAGATCAGATATATGGCAGTGGTCCCATAAGATTATAATGGAACTGAAAGATGCATAACAGCTTGTGTTTTATGGTAACTTCAATATTTGGATATATAAACACAATTGTGAAATAATCACCTACTGTACAATACGATAATATGCTCTACAGGTTTGTTTCCTATATCATATAGCCTGGGTATGCAATAGACTATATCATCTAGGTTTGTGTAAGTGCACTCTATTATGTTTTCACAACCAAGAGATTACCTAACATATTTCTTAGAACATATACATTTTATTAAGTGACTCATGATTAGTATAGCTACAAGGCTAAGCAACACATGCAATGACTTGAGTAACATAACAAATTCCAAACAGTGAAATGGATGGGTTCATGGTTACAAATCTATTTCCAATCTTGGCAAGAATTAAGTCATGTAGATGGGATAGAAAGGTGCTCCTTGTGTGAAAATTAAAAATAATAGTAGTGACTATAAGGACTGGGAAACCAGTGGTTGACTACAATCTTAATTGATTCAAAGAGTTTCTCTTGTTAAAGCCTTCTATAAAGAAGTAATTCACAGGGAAGAGACACACTGGTGAAATACAATCCTTATATGAAAAAAAAATGTTATTACATGTTTTGGAAGTAAAACATTGGATTTATAATTCAGTTACATCATATAATTATATATAATATTGTCAATGAATAGAGATCCACTTAATGATTCTAAGTTGAGAAAATAGTTTTTGACATCTGTTTCAATATTTTGGCTGTTTTCCTGACAAGTAAAATTTCAAAGATAATTCAATGGAGCATCACTCATCATGAAATGGAAAAAAGCTAGAAAAGACAATGAATAAGGATTTGAAGCATCCTTTGGGACACATGGAAAATGACTTTTTCTAAAGAAAGAAAGCAATCAAACCATTATACAAACGAAAGTTTTATTCAAAGACCAAAAACTAAAGTGAATATCTTTTCTGTTTTGCTCCCTTATATGAGACATAAGAAAGCAGGAATTTATTGTTAGAGGCTTGATTTTGAAGGTGATAAGTGCTAGGCTAGGGCCAGTCATATGGGAGATGACACGTAGCTAGGTGGGCCAGTAGTCTGGACAGCTAAGAAAAGTTTGAGTAAGTTGTTTTATAGATCCATAGTTGGAAGTGGATAGGGCCATAAAAGTCAGATCAGCATTATGTCAGACACTTTTAAGGCTGTTTATAGAAATGGTGAGGAAGGGAACATTATTCAGTCAGGTCAATATAGATTAGGAAGAATAAGATAAATTAGTATGGGGTAGAGTGCTATGAAGTAGAGTGAGGGCAGTATGAAATTTATTTTATGTATTATAATTCACATCACATAAACATGATCACATGCATCTTCTCATTTCATCCTCACAACTATTTGTAGTAATGTTCTAATATTAGAACCATTATACAAATGAAAAGAGCTTGAGGCTCACAGATCTTAAGCTACTTGGTTATGGCAAATAACAACTACATGAAGATTTTATCTTACCAAACCTATAGTCAAAACCTATTATGATGTAAAATGAGTAGGTCTATCTACACAGTTAATCTGGGATTTCTCTGGATAAGATTCTAGGGGGTCAAAAAAAACTAAATTCAGATATATTAAATCTATGAAATATCTCACATGGCCACCATTAATTCAGATGTCAAAGGTAGCAAAGCACAACCGTCTGTCTCACGAAAAGGTCACTGGCAAGACAGATATAGGAATCCAGGAACAAGTTATAACCATAAATTAAAACCCACCCTCTATGTTCTACAACATGAATGTACCTAGAAGACATTATGTTATAAGATATAAGTCAGGCATAGAAAGACAACCACCACATAATCTTACTCATAAATGGGATCTAAAAAAGTTAATATCTTAGAATTTGGGAGTAGAATGGTGGTTACCAGAGATTGAGGAAGGGAGGAGAGAAGGAGAGGTGATTAGGTGCAAAGTTACTATTTGATAGAAAGAATTGAGTTTTTGTGTTCTGTGGCACAGCAAAATGTACATAATGAACAATAATGTATTATATCTCAAAGAATAGAGAGCAATTTAAAGGTATTTGATAAAAGTTTAAGGTAATGGATATGCTAATTATCCTGAGTTGATTATTACCCAAAGTATGCCTGAATCAAAAAGTCACTTTAAGTGAGTCAAAACACTACATTGAGCCAGTCATGGTTGTATACCTATAGTCTCAGCCTCTCAGAATGTTAAAGGAGGATCACTAGAGTCCAAAAGTACAATGTTAGTCTGGGCAACAGAGCAAGATTCCATGTCAAGAAACTCCACCACATTGTACCTCATAAACATATGCAAATATTATGTATTGATAAAAATATTAAAATTAAAACAAGTAAAAATTTACAAGTCATTTTCAATTGAATCCCCTCATGTGTTTCTCTGCACTCCTGGTACAATGAGCACCTCACCATTTATTTTCAGTCATCTGTACTTTAAACCACACTGTTCTTTGCAGTGACTTTCCATCACTTTTTAACCTCTTAGTTAGCTCCTATTTATGTTTCAAGAACAAGTTCGAATACTATATAACTAGTAAAGAACATATTTATTTACAAGTTAAATATGGCCAATTTATCTCCTGGAGTTCTCAAACAGTTTGCCCAGACCTCTGTATGATACATTGTAGATAGCCCACAAATTTGCAAGCCATTCCAGATCATTATCCCTTTATTATCTTTGAATATCAACATATATATCACCGTAAATGTAAAATAATATTGTGGAAAATTAGTGTAACATACAAGCACTTAGAAATTATGTGTTGTTAACTAGATATATTTACATATAAAGGAGACACTGGTGGTAAATTTTCTGACAGTTTAGTCACCTTCAATCTTTAAATTCACATTGAGTGACTATAGTAAGAAGACCAGAATATGAATTTAGCCCTGAATTGGAGAGAAGCATGATTCCTATCTGAGGGGAGAGGATATAATGGTACATAAAAGTATAGACACTGAATCAAAGAAGATTGTTTAAATTCTAGCTTAGTAGAGCAAGAAGGCAGACTAGGGAACCCCATGCCCTCTTTCCCCCAGAGAGACACTAATTAAATAATAGCAAAAGTCCACAATACCTCTGAGTAATCAATAAGACAGTTAAGAAAAAATAGCACATAACCCATTTTAAAACCAAGGAGAGATTATGCTGAACGCCATAGGAAATTTTAACAACATTTTCATTCCCTTACCCCAGTATTGCATTGTGCAGAACAAGCTGGAAGAAATCTTCCTACCCTGGAAGAGAATCCAAAGAATGGATCATGTACCCAACATTATGGCTAGTCTTTAGACCACTGGAAGGACCACTGGTTTTTATCTGATCTGACTTAGAGCACTAACAAGACTGCATTCATTGTTTGGAAGTCATTGAAAACAAAGTTAAGAAATATGCTAGATCTGTAATTCTGGAAGCATATGTCAGAGGGAGCAAGTGAACAGGAAAGGTTTAGAATGTCTTACATCCTGTGTATGGGTAGACTCCTGTCTTCCCTACAGAACGCCCATATACAAAGACTCGGAGATAAGTTGTTTTGTTTTGCTTTGCTTTGTTTTGATTCTTCAAATACCCAAATCCCAGCAAGAAATTACAAGGTAAAAGCAAAACAAAATGAAACAAAACTTAAAAACAAAGAAATATGGTCCAAAGTAACAGAATAAAATTCCAGAAACTGGCCCTAAAGAAAGAAAGATCTAAAAGTCACTTGACAAAGAATTTAAATTAACTGTCAAAAAGATACTCAATGAGAATGAAGATAGATAACTAAATGAAAAAAGGAAATGATACATAAACAAAATGAGAGTATCAACAAAGAAATAGAAATGATTTTTTTTAAAAAAAGAACCAAATTTTGGAGCCAGAAATACAATAATTAAACTGAAAAAAAAATAGAAGTGTCCAAAAACAGACCTGATCAAGTAGAGGAATCATTAAGCTTAAAAACATGTCATTTGATATCTTCAAGTCAAAAGCAGAGAAAAATAATGAAAGCAAAACGGAATTAAAGGGATATGTACAAACATCATGCTGTTTTGTTATTATGGCTCTGTAGTTTAATTTAAGGTCTTGTATTTTAAAGACTTCTGCTTCAGTTTTATCACTAAGGATTGCTTTTGCTATTCTGGACCTTGTATTTTTACAAATGAATTTCATGACTGCTTTTTCTATTTCTATGAAGAATGTCATTGGGATTTTGGTTGGAATTTTATTAAATCTGTATAGTGCTTTTGGTAGTATGGTCATTTTTACAATATTAGTTCTGCCTATCCAAGAACAAGGGAGATCTTTCCATCTTCTAAGGTCTTCTTCAATTTCTTTCTTTAGTGTTCTGTAGTTTTCATTGTAGAAGTCTTTCACTTCTTTTCTTAGATTTATTCCCAAGGTTTTTTTGTTTGTTTGTTTGTTTTTTTTTTGAGGCTAATGTGATTTTTTCCTGATTTCTCTTTTATCTAATTTTTCATTGGTGTATAGGAATGCAGTAAATATATGGCTGTTAATTTTATGCCTTGCCACTTTGTTGAATTAATTGATGAGTTCTAGAAGTTTTTTGGTAGAGGTTTTTGGGTCTTCTAAATATAGGCTCATGCCATCAGCAATAGGGATAGTTTGAGCTCTTTTCCTATTTGTATCCCTTTAATTTCTTTCTTTTACCTAATTGCTCTGACAAGACTTTCAAGGACTGTGTTGAATAGAAATGGTAGAAGCCGACATCCCATACTGTTTCAGTTTATGTTTTTAGTTTTTTCTCCATTTAGAATGATGTTGGCCTTGGTTTGCCATATATAGCTTAAAATAATTAATCAATAAATGGGGATGATATCAAATTAAAAAGCTTCATAGCAAAGGGAAAAATCCAGAATGCCAAGAGAGAGCCTACAGAATGGGAGAAAATCTTTGCCACTTGCAAGAGCATTAATATCCAGGATATATTAATAACTCAAAAAACTTAACACCAACATTAAATAACCCAGTCAATATATGGGCAAAAGAACTGAATAGGCACTTCACAAAAGAAATATGAATGGTCAAAAATATATGAGAAAATGTATAACATTTCTAGCAATTAGATGAATGAAAATTAAAACGACACTGAGATTCAATCTTATTTCAGTCACAATACCAATTATAAAGAATACAAATAAAAATAAATGTTGGAGAAGATGTGGGGGGAAAAGGTACATTCATACATTTCTGGTAGTACTGCAAAATGGTGCAATGACTCTGGAAAGCAGTATGGAGATTTTTCAAGAAAACCTGGAATGGAAACACCATTTGAGCCAGCTATCCTAATTCTTGACATATACCAAAGGACTTAAAAATCAGCATGCTACAGTGACACAGCCACATCAATGTTCATAGAAGCTCAATTCACAACAGCCAAGCTATGGAATCAACCTACTTGTCCTTGAACAGATGAATGCACAAAGAAAATGTGGTATAAATGCACAATGGAATATTACTCAGCCTTAAAGAATAATGAAAATTTGGCATTTGCCAATAAATGGATAGAACTGGAGAATATCATGCTAAGTAAAAGAAGCCAGTCTATAAAAACCAAAGGTCAGAAGTTCTCTCTGATATGTTAATACTAACCCATAAAAAGGGAGGGTAGAGAGGGGAACTATAGAATTTAATTGTATTAGACAAAGGAGAATGAAGGGAATGGAGGGGAGATGGGAATAGGAAAGACAGTGGAACAAATCAGACATGACTTTACTAACCTCAAATGTGAATACACTACCAGTATAACTCCACATCATGTACAACCACAAGAATGGGATAAAAATTGTAATGGGTTTTACCCCATGTGTGTATAATATGTCAAAATGCATCCTATTGTCATGTATATCTAAAAACAACAAATTATAAAATAAAGGGATATGTATATTATGTAAAATACAGGGAGAGATTAGATGAAGCCATATAGAGGTTATTGGAAGAAATATTGTTGATAACTTTCTAAATTGGAGGAAATAAATGAACATGCAGATTCAAGAAACTCCAAGACCTCCAAGCAGAATAAATTCAAAGATAACCACCCCAAGATTCATTACAATTAAAATATATAAAGTCAGATATAAAAAGAGAATCTTAAACAAGGGAAATAAAAAAGTGATTCATCACAAAAAAGTAAACTTCCATAAAGGTTATTAATCAATTTATGGGATGATATATTCAAAGTGCTGAAATAAAAATATTGTCAATCAAGTATACTGTACTTCAAAGATGAGGGTGGAATTAAAACTTCTCTAGAATAAAAAAAAGGAAGTTTATTGTCACTAGGACTGCTTTATTAGAAATGCAAAAGAGTATATTTTGTACTGAAATTAAAAAAAAACAGCCAGTAGCAAGATAAAATTTTATAAAATGTTCACTGGTAAAGGCAAAAATCTAGACAAAAATAGTAACCCCTACTACTGTAATTTTAGTGCATTAAATTTAAATGACAAGACATAAAACCTATATATTTTATGTTAATGGTAAAATAATATGGGAAGATGTAATTTGTGGCCTCAATATTATAAAGAGACTGTAGTCATAAAGGAGTAGTTTTGTGAATGAAATTAAGTTATGTTCAGTTTAAAATAGAGTATTACAACTTTAATATATTTTCTGTACAGATGGTCCCTGATTTATGATAGCCCAACTTACATTTTTTTTACTTCATTATTGTATCAACATGACATTTACTTAGTAGAAATTATACTTTTAATTTTGTTTTTTTTTCTGAACTCATGATATATGGTTCAATACTCTTTTGCAATGCTGAGCAGTAGCAACAACACACAGCTTACATTCAACTACAAGATGATGAGCATGAACAACCAATACTCTACATTGTTCTGTGTTACTAAACTATGATGTTCTACAATAGATGCATTTTTGACATGATATTTTCAACTAACTGTAAGTTTATCAGGATATAACTGCATCATAAATTGAGAAATATCTGTAATTGCAATGGTAACCACAAAAGTAACTATGAAATATACATAAAAAAGGAAACCAAAAGTCAGTCAAACATGTCACTATCAAAAATCAAAACAACACAAAGGAAGGCAAGAAAAGAGGTAAAAGTGGGGAAACAGCTAGAAGCCAGTCACAATGGTAATTATAAAGAATACAAGTAACAGTATATTGATCACTTATACAGGATATCATGGAAAATATCTTGCTAAGTGAAATAAGCTCATACATTATTGGTGGGACTGAAAACTAATGTAACCACTCTGGAAAGCAGTATGGAGATTCCTCAGAAAACTAGGAATGGAACCACTGTTTGACCCAGTTATCCCATTCCTTGGTATATACCCAAAGGATTTAAAATCAGCAGACTACAGGAACATAACCACCTCAATGTTTATAGCAGCACAATTTACAAGAGATAAACTGCAGAACCAAACTAGATGCCAATTAAGAGATGAATGGATAAAATAATAGTGGTATATGTATATACGGAATACTACCCAGCCATAAAGAAAAATGACTTTATGACATTTAACAGCAAATGGATGGATCTGGAGACTGTCATGCTAAGTGAAATAAGCCAGGCCCCAAAACCCAAAGGTTGAATGTTTTCACTGATAAGTGGAACCTAACCCTATAATAAAAGGGGAGATGGAAAAAATAGATATTCAGTACACTAGACAAAGAGGAAATGAAGGCAAGAAAGAGGGTACAGGAAAATGAAAGACAGTGGAATGAATCCGAAATAACTTTCATATGTACATACATGTTTATACCATAATGAATGGTGAATTCCACCATCATATATATCCATAAAAATGAGGTCCCAATTAGAATAAAATATATTTCATGCTTGTATAATTATATCAAAATAAATTCTACTGTCACGCATAACTAAAAACAACCAATAAAGAAAAAAAAACAGAATATACAGAAAACAATGAAAACAGTAAGTTCTTCCTTATCAGTAATTACTTTAAAATAAATAAGTTAGCCAGACATGACGGTACATGCCGGTAATCCCAGTGGCTCAGGAGGCTGAGGCAGAAGGATCACAAGTTCAAAGCCAGCCTCAGCAACTTAGAGAGGCCCTTAAGTAACTTACTGAGATCCTGTCTCAAAATAAAATATAAGAAGGACTGGGGATGTGGCTCAGTGGATACAACCCTCTGGATTTAATCCCTGTACAAAAATTAATTAATTAATTAATTAATTAAACTGCACAGTCCAAAGTCATAAATTGGATGAGTAATCTGTATTTTTTTAAAAAATCAGGATACAACTCTAATGGTATCTACATGTGATTCATCTTAGAACTAAGGAGAATCTTGGCCTGAAAATATTGGTATGGAAAAATATATTCTCTGCAAACAATTACCAGAAGGGAGCATTAATGGTGAAATTGTCAAGTTACTAAGAAGTTGAAGAAATTATAAATGTATGTATAAGAAACCACTGAGTTCTTAAGCACACAAATCAACTTTTAGTAATACTGAAAACAGGAAATGAACAAGAATTCAATAACTCATTTTTGATAATGGATATACCAATCAGACAAATGGTCAATAATTTGAATAACATTATATATTAACTGGGATTAATGGCCATAGTACAGAACAGTCTACCCATCAACAATACAATATACATTATTCTCAAGGGCACATAGAGCATTCTCCAGGATAGACCACATTAGGCTATAAAAATGTGTTAACTAATTCAATAAGATTGTAATCATATATAGTATTTTTCCCAATCAGCAATGGAATGAAAGGAAAAAAATCAATACAGAAATATCTCAAATCAAATACCTAACTTTATACTTCAGGAAACTAGGAAAGAAGAAGAACATAAATGAAATAAAGAAGATAAAAATTTGTCCATACTCACTAGCAATAAACAATGTGGAAAGGAAATTAAAACAATTCCATTTACCACAGCTTCAAAAACAATAGAATATATAGGAATAGATGTAGACATGAAGCAAATACAAATAAAAGTCACAGTGGGATATTACCTCATACCTACTAGGATGATTACTATAAAAATAAAATAAAAGAAAAGAGAAAAATAATAAGTATTAATGAAAAAATGGAGAAATTGCAATCCTTGTGCACCATTGAGGGGACAGTAAAACTGCTATAAAAAATGGTACAACTACTGTGCAAAACATAATGGTGGTCCATTGTAAAATTAAAGATAAACTTAACATACAATTTGGAAGTCTTATTCAGAGTATATATCACAAATAATTTAGATCACGTTTCAAAGAAATATTTGAAAATCCACATGCACAATAGCATCATTAACAACAGCAAAGAAGACATTCATTTTTATTATCCAAGAATCAATAAAAATGTGGTAAATGCATACAATAGAGTATTATCCAGTTTTAAAAATGTAGCAAGGTTGTGACATGCTGCAATACAAATGGAACTTGAGGACATTGTGCTATGTGGAATACTTCAGTTGCAAGACAAATACTACGCAATTCTGCTTTTGGAAGATATTAAGGAAATTCATAGAAACCAGGATGTAGAATGATATTTACCAGGGCTTGGGAAAAGGGGAGTTATTTATGGGTTTAGACTTTCATATTTTCAGGATGGAAAAGTTCTGGAGCTCTCCTTCAGGATGGTGTGACTATATTTAACACTACTGATCAGTACACTTAAAATTTAATAAGATTAAATTTTATGTTGTTTTTTACCATAATGAAAAGAAAGACTATGAACAACACAGCTAAGTAATCTTTTAGCTGTGTGATCTGGGTCTAGCATAAAACAGATGCCACTTAAAAGAAGTATCTAAAAGGAGTTTCAAATCCAGATTGTTTCATGTGTAGACAGAGTTAAAGTATGTATTTATCAAATATGTTGATGAAGCATCCTGGGCAAATCAGAAAACCCTTATTATGCCTAGGCCTGAAAGGGTAAGATGAGGAGGTGATTGCCAGAGGCTTGTAGGAGCTATAGATTATAGTTATAGGGTCATCTTAGAAGAGCTGACATTTAGTATAGAAGAATGATTGGTGACAAAATATACCCAGCATTTCTCATCTTCATGTCACAAATCCCCTTCTAGTGTTTCTTGTTAGACAAACCAAATTTGGACTTACCACAGGAGATATAGGTGATATAATCGATAGCATTCAGCCTTTCCAATCATAGAAGAAGTTGGAGAAGCATGAAGAGTGGACTGATGGGTAAATGGGGAATATTCAGCCTACTCTGAGCCTCTTTCCTTCTCTGTAAATGGGAATAAGTGTAATACCTGACTCAATCACAGGATTGTGAAAATTAAATAAGGAAAAAACACATGATGAGTTTAGCACAGTTCCTGGCATGCAGCCATTAATTGCCAATAATTTTTGGCAGCTACTGTCATCTGCCTGAATAGCCAACACTCTACAAGCCATGAATGCGTACAACATGATCTGCTGCCACTTCAGAACATTCATCATTTTCCAGATGTATAAAACTGATCCAATTAGTAGGAGTACAATAATTCATAAATGGTCCACCATGTTTAATTCAATGTGCTGTCTTAACAACCTTATATTTGATATATGTTCAATGTAGTAGGGGGATTTTGGCGTTTACATAAAATACTTTAACATCCTCTCTTAAAATTCACTGTAAGTTCCATATACTCTATCATACTAACCCTCACCAGTTGGAGATGAGCCCCAAACCCCTATGTTAGTGTGGGGCAACTTGGGGGACGATAACAGCTGGAAACCTGAGTGAGAAATTGAGTTGTCACCTGGGAGAAAGTAGCTACCCAGCTTTTGATGAAGCCTGAGCCCTGTGATGGACCACAAGTCAAACAAGCATCAACTGACCTACCTCTGACAAGCTCACAAGGATTCATAATTTGGTTAAGAATAATCTTGTGATTTGGGGATAATTATTTTAGAATTCATTCATCATTTACTTTCTGGTACTGTTAACCATTCTCAGTTTAGTTGCTCAAAATGTTCTTTTCAGAAAGTCCTTTTATCACATGCTCTGGTATAATAGTACATGCCTAAGCTTGAATCCATGGAGTTGTATAGCAAGAGATTACATTTTTCTTTCCACTGCCTATGACATGCTGTACATTATCTCATCTCTTATGCATGAAGGAGATATCTCTGCCTGCTGACAACTTTAATTCGACTGTTTGCCTCTATTCAGTGGTATAGAGTGAGACACTTTTCCTGCATGCAATTTCTTTCTTACCATATATGCCACAGGTTCTCAATATTACTGAATTCAATCCAGTCCAGAGATTGAAGTAAACAGAGATGAGAACATATATTAAAATGGAATAAATACATTAAATTATCAATAAAGGAGTTCTAAAAACCGAGTGCTATTGACAAACTAAAAGAAAACAGTGAATAATTTTTTCTAATGAAATCTAGCATTTATTCACATCAAGAGAAAGATAATAAATAGATCAGGGGAGCAATGTTACAAAGAACAATGTCAGTCTTCCTCAGTGCTGGAGTTTTTCCTGACCTCTCTAGCAGGTTGAATTGTTTCCATTTTTAAAGACACATTTTTTTGCCTCCTTCTTTACTCAAAAGAGTTTAGTTAATATTTTGCTGTTTCTACCAAATTTGAGAGCCTCTATACCCTTCCATAGCCCTAGCATAGTGCACAAAATCTGACACATAGTAGGTGTATCGTAAACCTCCTATGAGAGAATTAATGACTGGAAAAAGAGCAGCACAAAGAAGCAACATAGTAGATTTTTAAAATATGAGGTATCTAATCCCCTGAGAACTTTAGAGATTGCTTCATGGCCCAAGGATATAAATCATCCGTGCCTCCTGACCCATTCATTCTGCTCTATTTCCTCATAGTTGTTGTTTAGTTTTGGTACTGGGGATTGAACAGAGAGAGGCCTTTGTATACTAGGCAAGCACTCTGTCACTGAGCTATGTCCCAAGCCCATTTATTTTTCTTTTTTCAAAAAAATGTGACATAGGGTCCTACTAAATTGCCCAGAATAAGCTTGATCTTGAGATCCTCCTGCTTCTACCTTCTAAATAGTTGGATTACAGACATGTGCCCCTGTAAGTAGCTCATTTCCTCACATTTTAAAGTACCAAGGCAGACACTGTCCTACTCTTGTTTTATGTTACAGAATAAAAATAGGGGTAATTATTAGTAATTCAGCACCTCCTGTATGGCATGCACTGTTAGAGAACTTGATTACACAAAGTGATAACTTCAATACAACCTCAATCCTCATGGGGTTTGAGTGACAGTTTGTAGGTCAAACACCACAGCAGATACTCAAAAGAGAGTTCCTTTCCTCCACACTTACCCTAAGCCTGCTCCATCTATGTGTCACATTATGGTATGAGGTCTGTAAATAAAATAAAGCATTTAATCAGAAGTCCTGGCACAGAGACCCAAAACTAAATGAATAATAACCCACATTGTTTTTTAGTATATTGCATTGATTTGGTTAGTTAACACAACATTTAGGTATTATTTAGTCTAGTCTGTCCCTGGTTAGTTGTGTAATGTGAAATGTACTGATCACTAGGTGCCAGTTTCTTTGTTTGGATAATGTGGGGATTGGCCTATATGATGTGTATAAAGGTTTAGGCAACTTGCTCATTCCACAGTTCTATGAATTTGCAGGATCCTTCTAACTCCATTTCTGTTTTTCTAAGCTTTACTCCTGGATCAAGAACTATATTCTCCAAAAAGATTTTCTTGACCCTAGTCTTAGAAAATTCCCTTTGGATTCTTGCTGATACTTACCTAAACAATTCATATGACTCATTGTCTATGCTGTCTTATAAGCTTAATTATTGTCATGTTAGCCTCTGTGATCTGATTCCTCAACGGATTGTGAGGCCAGAAAAGGGAAAGGAATGGCCATATCTTTTTGCATATAAAGAAATGGAAGTTCAGTTACTTTGTATAATTTGGTCAAAGACAAACCTGAAATGATTTGACATTAGAGCCACTGCTCTATATTTTACAATATTCTGAAAATAAGTGTCTTTCAACTTTTATTACAAAGTATATGCTTAGTCCAGTGCCTTGAACGAGGTATGTTTACTATAACATCTCTTAATGATAGTGAAGTATTAATAATTTTCATTACATTTTCAAAGTACCTAAGTATATACATATCTACAAGTTTTCTAGAATTTCAAATAACTATCATAACAAGGTCAATAATTTTCTTGGATTATGACTCTTTTATGTGTGATGAAATACAATGGTATAAAATAATTTGGATAACACAACCAAAGTGCATGTCTTATTTTGTGACAAATCTTATTTATTTTAATTTGTTTTTTAATTTAAGATACATACACATGTGACATGCAATTAGAAAACAAGTTGGTACCATAATTATTTGAATTTCTGTGGACCTACATCTAAGCTGTTGCCATCCAGGTGTTTCACACATGCCATTGCTCAAATTTTCCTTTAGATAATTAGGGAATCAATGTGCTTTAAATGTAGCTATGAAGACTTTTGAACTAGAAGTTATACTTGGAGTTGATATGGATCAGTCTTTTACAATAATTGGTGAAAGCATGGATTCAAGAATCCCAGTGTTAATGTGGTATTTATGAACTTCATATAACTACAAGTAGGAGGTTGTTTCTTTTTTCCTTCTTCACAATTGATATGATTTCAGTAATTGTGAGGAAAAAAAAAACTTTGATGAAAAACAAAAATGATAAACCATGGGTTTCAAAGAGGAAATGAAGCAGACAAAAATGACATACCAGCAGAGTTACTTCGTTTTTATACTGAATATTGGTGGCATTTTGCCATTTGAGGAAGTAGCCACCAACTTAAAGAAAATAGAAAATTCCATCAATAATCTAACACTTAAACTTTTTCTGTCGTCTCACAAAATAGCCGTGAAAAAGTTTTGTTTTTCCCCTTTATTAAATGACAACTTACATCTATGGGGTAGAATTAGGTCATCGCCTTTTTTTTCCACTGGATTTTTTTTGAGACCTTCCTGATCTAAGATTCCATTTTTTCCTTTTTCTTTCCACACTCTTCTATAAACTATTGTCAAGAAGCATACCAAGTAACTATCCTATCAGCTCCTGTTATTTCTCAGTTCATATTCTTCAAAGGATAATGTTTTTCTCTCAGAATTAAAGACAAAGTACTTTCAGTGGCCTATTAGTTTCTATTATTAGTTTCCATTAGCTTTGTATCCCCATCTTTGTTTCCTCTCCCATCTCATTTACTTCCAGCAATATTAACCTTGTTGTTCTTCCTGTATCATTGCAAAAATGTTCCTCCCAGAAACTGGATAATCCCCCTACCTGAAATCCTCTTCCTTAACATATCCATATGCCTAAGTCCCTCAAACCTTTGAGTCTTTATCCAATTATTTTTGATATTAATAATGTTTACATTAATCACTCCATTTTAATATAACCACACATGTATATGTGCATGCACACACACATACACTCACACACACACACACACACACATACACAACTACCCCCATCAACCTCTGTTATCCTCTTTTATTTTTCCCATGCCTCTTTGACAATTTAATATATAATTAAGTCTTTTTTGTATTGTGTTCATTGTCTGTCTCATTCCTACTAGGATAAAGATATTTGTCTGTGTATATTGTTTAGTCTATTCATACCTGGAAAAGAATCTGCCATTTGGTAACAACTTGATAAATCATTACTGGATAAATATGATTAATGAATATCATAAAATAAAGAATCAGAGACCTGTTTATTGCAGGGTTAAGAGAATTTGAAGCATTAAAATGGATAGCTATGTAAATAAATTAATATTGAAGCTTTTAAATAGTACTGAGGCAGGGATTGTGCAATAAAATAATTCAAGTAGTGCAAAATTATAGGAACAATCAAGTTCAATTATAATATTAATAATGTAGCCAATATTCATTTTATTCCAATACATATTTGCCATAAAGTCAGACACATCAGGATTTGGGTACCTGGACTAACACTGAGTAACTAGAAAATGTAAAACAAGTTAATAAATAATAATAAGAATCAGTTTTCCATTTTTTATTTCTTTTTATTTTTTAATATATGACAGGGGAATACATTGCAACTCATATTACACATATAGAGCACATTTTTTCATATCTCTGGTTATATATAAAGTATATTCACACCAATTAGTGTCTTAATATATGGACTTTGGATAATGATGTTCATCACATTCCAACATCATTAAGACTCAATTTTCTTATCTGTACAGTGGCAGTAATTATATAGTGATGTTGTAAAACAATATATTTTTTTGTACTTTTAAGGATATAGAATTATTTTTATTTATGATAATAAAAATTTATTGTTGATATATTAAAAATAATTTACTGGCTCTATTTATAGTATATAATTCCTTCCCATCTTTTCCATCATTTTTAACTTATTCTGACAGATTTTTAAAAATATTTTTTTAGTTGTTGATTGACCTTTATTTTATTTATTTACATGTGGTGCTGAGAGTCGAACTCAGTGCCTCACATGTGCTAGGCAAGTGTGCTACCACTGATCCACAGCCCTAGCCCTGACAGATATTCTCTTATAATCAGTTTTTCCAACTAAAAATACATACTTCCATTTAACCATTTCACTTATCTTTAAGCATATTTTTATTCTTATATTTCTAAATGTATTACACATTTATTACTTAATATTTTATACATTTATTGCTAAAGTATAATACTATTTCATTATGTATTTAAAATGAAATCTATGTGAATGTCTGATATTTTTTCTTTGTGTTTTGGGGTGCTGGGAATTGACCTAAGACCCTTGAGTATGCTAAGTACATGTTCTACAAGTGAGCTAAACCTCCAGCCTCCATATGTATGACTTTTTAAAGTAATTTTTGAACTAACTACATTCTGAACCATTTTGTACTTGCAAAGAAAATATAAGTCATTTTCTTAAATTTTTCAGTTTTAACATCATACTATTTAAGTAGATTATTTTTATCCTTTTAAAAAATATGCCTTTTTATTTATAATGGATATAGCTTAAAAAGACAGTTAAATTTTAGAAATAATATGAAACATCTTTGTATTGCTCCAGACTTTTATTTACAGTTTTTATATTCCACCATTTAAGTTATGGAATTTACTCCATATGTAAACTTGAGATAAGAATGTTATTTCATATTACTTTAAGAATATTTGTATTTTTACTAAATGATGGTATTATATAAAGGATTTATACTAATTCTTTTTATATATACCTTGTTAGAATCTATCAAAAAAATCATACAGGTTTTCTTTCCTTTCTCCTTGACGTGATGAACTACACAAGTAGAAGTTTCAAGAAAGAAAAAAATACATACTTACTGAAATAAATCCTACTAGTTCACAATATATTGTTCTCTCACTTTAGGTTCTGTGTCTGAATTGGTGATATTTTATTCAGTACATGCATTTCTCAGTGCATAAATAAGATTGAAATAAGAAATAGAATTCAGATTTTGTTTCAAGGATTCGTTTTGCTTATAGAATTAGAAAAGAGCTCATAAGATTTTGGGGTCTAATAACAGCATAAATTCATAAGAATTAATTACTCAATAATAACTTAGAATAAACCACCTCTTTTTTATATTTTATTGGTGCTTTGTAATTGTATAATGCACATAATTACATAATGATACATAATGGTGAGATTTGTAGTTACATATTCATACATGCACACAGTACAACAATATAATTTGGCCAATATCATTTCAAAGTATTTCCCCGTTCCTTCCTATCCTCCCTCCCTTTGGTCCCTTTCCTCTATTCTACTGATTTCCCGTTGATTTTATTGAGATTCCCTCACTTTTCTTTTCCTTTTTCCACTCTCGCTTCCAAAATTTTCACTAATTTATATGGTAGCATTTCTTGAATAGAGGTGAAATAATTTTGATGATGTGAAAACAAACATATACTAGGTGCTAAAAAACAAACAAAATAAAGCAAAAGTAAGAAAAAAAAGTCTATGAACATAATGCCTAAACATGCATTCTATTATGAGTTTGAGTCTTCTTTTTCATGAAAAGGAAAGAAATTCTTTTCTTTTTTTTTCACATCTTTATACATGTATTTTATACAACAATGAGGGTCTCCTTCCACCATCCATGTAATTTCCTTTCTCCCTCCATTTCCATCCCACCCCTCTTCCCTATCTAGAGGTAATCTTCTTCTCATGCTCTCCCTCCCTACCCCACATTTAGTCACCCCCCTTATATCAGAGAAGACATTTGGCATTTGTTTTGGGGGATTGGCTAACTTCACTTAGCATAATCTGCTCTAATGCCATTCATTTCTCTGCACATGCCATGATCTTATTATTTTTTAGTGCTAACTAATGTTCCATTGTGTATAAATGCCACATTTTTTTATCCATTCATCCGTTGAAGGGCATCTAGGTTGGCTCCACAGTTTAGCTATTGTGAATTGTGCTGCTATAAACATTAATGTGGCTGTGTCCCTCTAGTATGTTGTTTTTAGGTCCTTTGAGTATAGTCCAAGAAGAGGAATAGCTGGTTCAAATAGTGGTTCCATTCCCAGCTTTCCAAGGAATCTCCATACTGCTTTCCAGGTTGGCTGCACTAATTTGCAGTCCCACTAGCAGTGTATGAGTGTGCCTTTTTCCCGCATCCTTGCCAACACTTGTTGTTGTTGACTTCATAATGGCTGCCATTCTTACTGAAGTGAGATGCTATCTTAGAGTAGTTTTAATTTGCATTTCTCTGATTGCTAGATGTGATGAGCATTTTTCATATATTTGTTGATTGATTGCATATCCTCTTCTGAGAAGTGTCTGTTCAGGTCCTTGTCCATTTGTTGATTGGGTTATTTGATTTTTGGTGTCTAGCTTTTTGAGTTCTTTGTATACTCTAGAGATTAGAGCTCTATCTGATGTGTGAGGGGTAAAAATTTGTTCCCAGGATGTAGGTTCCCTATTCACCTTGCATATTATTTCTCTTGCTGAGAAAAAACTTTTTAGTTTGAATCCATCCCATTTGTTGATTCTTGGTTTTGATTATTGTGCTATAGGAATCTTATTAAGGAAGTTGGGGCCTATCCCCACATGATGAAGATTAAGGTCTACTTTTTCTTCTATTAGATGCAGAGTCTCTGGTTTGATTCCTAGATCCTTGATCCATTTTGAGTTAACCTTTGTGTATGGTGAGAGAAAGGGATTCAATTTCATTTTGTTGCATATTGATTTTCAGTTTTCCCAGCACCATTTGTTTAAGATGCTATTCTTTCTCCAGTGCATGCTTTGAGCACCTTTGTCTAATATAAGATAATTATTATTTTGTGCATTGGTCCTCTATTCTGTACCATTGGTCTACCAGCCTGTTTTGGTGCCAGTACCATGCTGTTTTTCTTACTATTGCTCTGTAGTATAGTTTAAGGTCTGGTATAGCAATACCACCAGTTTCACTCTTCCTGCTTAGAATTGCTTTAGCTATTCTGGGTCTCTTATTTTTCCAGATGAATTTCATGATTGCTTTTTCTATTTCTATGAAAAATGCCGTTGGGATTTTGATCGGAATTGCATTGAACCTGTATAGTGCTTTTGGTAGTATGGTCATTGTAATAATATTAACTCTACCTATCCATGAGCAAGGTAGATCTTTCCATCTTCTAAGGTCTTCTTCTATTTCTCTCTTTAGGGTTCTATAGTTTTCATTGTATAGATCTTTCACCTCTTTGGTGGGTTGATTCCCAAGTACTTTTTTTTCTTTTAGGATATTGTGAATGGAGTAGTTTTCCTCATTTCCTTTTCAGAGGATTTGTCACTGATATACAGGAATGCCTTTGATTTATGGGTGCTGAGTTTATATCCTGCCAGTTTGCTGAATTCATTTACTAGTTCTAGAAGTTTCTTGGTAGAGTTTTTTCGGTCTTCTAGATATAGAATCGTATCATAAGCAAATTGTGCTAGTTTAAGTTCTTATTTTCCTATAGTTATTCCTTTATTTTATTTCATCTGTCTAATTGCTCTGGTCAGTATTTCAAGAACTATGTTGAATAGAAGTGGTGAGAGAGGGCATCCCTGTCTTGTTCCACTTGTTATAGGGAATGCCTTCAGCTTTTCTCCATTTAGAATGATGCTGGCCTGAGGTTTAGCGTAGATAGCTTTCACAATGTTGAGGTAAGTTCCTGTTATCCCTAGTTTTTCTAGAGTTTTGAACATAAAGGGATGCTGTATTTTGTCAAATGCATTTCTGCATCTATCGAGATGATCATATGGTTCTTATCTTTAAGTCTACTGATGTGGTGAATTACATTTATTGATTTCTGTATGTTGAACCAACCTTGCATCCCAGGGATGAATCCCACTTGATCATAGTACACGATCTTTTTGATATATTTTTGTATCCAATTTGCCAGAATTTTATTGAGGATTTTTGCATCTATATTCATTAGGGATATTGGTCTGAAGTTTTCTTTCTTTGAGGTGTCTTTCTGGTTTTGGAATCAGGGTGATATTGGCCTCATAGAATGAATTTCAAAGTACTCCCACTTTTTCTATTTCCTGAAATAGATTGAAGAGTATTGGTATTAGTTCTTCTTTAAACGTCTTATAAAACTCGGCTGTATATTCGTCAGGTCCTGGGCTTTTCTTGGTTGGTAATATTTTGATGGCTTCTTCTATTTCCTCACTTGACATTGTTCTGTTTAAGTTGTGTATATCTTCCTGACTCAATCTGGGCACATCATATGACTTAAGGAATTTATCATGCCTTCACTATCTTCTATTTTATTAGAGTATAAGTTTCCAAAATAATTTCTAAATATCTTCTGTATTTCTGTAGTGTCTGTTGTGATATTGCCTTTTTCATCCTGTATGCTAGTAATTTGGGTGGGTTCTCTTCTTCTCTTCATTATCATGGATAAGTGTCTGTCAATCTTATTATTTTTTCAAAGAACCAACTTTTAGTTTTGTCAATTTTTTTAAATTGTTTCTTTTGTTTCAATTTCATTGATTTCAGCTCTTATTTTAATTATTTCTTGCCTTAGGCATTTGCTGCTGATTTGTTCTTCTGTTTTTAGGGCATTGAGATGTAGTGTGAGGTCATTTATTTGCTGGCTTTTTCTTCTTTTAAGGAATGAACTCCATGCAATGAATTTTCCTCTTTGAACTGGTTTCATAGTGTCTCAGAGATTTCGATATGTTGTGTCTGTGTTTTCATTTACCTCTAAGATTTTTTTTAATTTCCTCCTTGATGTCTTATGTAACCCATTGTTTGTTCAGTAGCATATTGTTCATTCTCCATGTGATGTAGGAATTTTTTCATCCTTATTTTATTATTTATTTCCAATTTAATTCCATTATGATCAGATAAATTGCATGGTGATATCTCTATTCCATTGGATTTGGTAAGAGTTGCCCTGTGGCATAATATATGGTCTATTTTTGAGAAGGATCCATGTGCTGCTGAGAATAAAGTGTATCTGCTTGATGTTGGTTGGTATATTCTATATAAGTCAATTAAGTCTAAGTTATTAATTGTGTTATTGAGTTCTATACTTTCTTTTTGCAACATTTGTTTGGAAGATCTGACCAGTGGTGAGAAAGGTGTGTTAAAATCACACAAGATTATTGTGTTGTGGTCTATTTGACTCTTGAACTTGAGAAGAGTTTGTTTGATGAACATAGCTGCAACATTGCTTGGGGCATGTATATTAATGATTGTTATGTCTTGTTGGTGAATGGTTCCCTTGACCAGTATGTAGTGTCCTTCTTTATCCCTTTTGATTAACCTTGGATTAAAGCCTATTTTATTTGGAGTATGATTATGGACACACCTGCTTGCTTCTGAGGTCCATGTGAGTGGTATGATTTTTTCCAACCTTTCACCTTCAGTCTGTGTATGTCTTTTCCTATCAGATGAGTCTCCTGTAGGCAGCATATTGTTGGATCTTTTTAAAATACAGTCTACTAGCCTATGTCTTTTGATTGGTGAGTTTAAGGCATTAAAGTTTAGGGTTACTACTGAGATATGGTTTGTATTTCTAGCCATATTTGTTTATTTTTGTTGTTTAACTTGAATTGTTTTTCCTCTTTGATTAGTTTTTCCTTTCCTGTACTTCCTCCCACTGTTGATTTTCACAGTTATTTTTCATTCCCTCTTCATATAATGTTTTGCCAAGCATGTTTTGAAGCGCCTGTTTTCTAGCTGAAAATTCTTTTAACATTTGTTTATCTTGGAAGGTTTTTATTTCATCTTCAGACCTGAAGATTAATTTGCTGGATACAAGATTCTGGTTTGTAACCCATTATCTTTCAGCATTTAAAATATGTTTTTCTAGGATCTTCTAGGTTTCAGAGTCTGTGTTGAAAGATCAGCTGTTAACCTAATTGGTTTACCCCTAAATGTAATCTGCTTCCTTTCTCATGTGGCTTTTAAAATTCTCTCTTTGTTCTGTATGTTGGGCATTTTCATTATAATGTGTCTTGGTGTGGATCTCTTGTTGTTTTGTACATTTGGCGTCCTGTAGGCTTCTACGATTTGGAATTCCATTTCATTCGTCATGTCTGGAAAGTTTTCTGATATTATTTCATTGAACAAATTGCTAATTCCTTTGGTTTGGACCTCTATACCTTCCTCTATCCTAATAACTCTTAAATTTGGTGTCTTTATGCTATCCCAACTTTCTTGGATGTTCTGCTCGTGGTTTCTTATCAGTCTCTCTGTACTGTCTACATTCTTTTCGAGATGATATACTTTGCCTTCATTGTCTGATGTTCTGTCTTCTAAGTTTTTTACTCTGCTGGTGATACTCTCACTTGAGTTTTTAATTTGGTTTATTACTTCACTTCCAGGATTTCTGGGTTTTTTTGTTTGTTTGTTTGTTTGTTTTGTATAACCTCTATCTCCCTGTAGAGTTTTTCTTTTGATTCTTGGATTTGTTTATGTAATTCATTGTGAAAGTGATCTTTCATATCTGCATTTGCTGTCTAAGGTCTTCCTTGAGACTCCAGATCATCTGAACCATGTATACTGAAATCTTTATCTGACATTCTTTCTACTATAGATGTTATCTCTTCTAGTGTTGTATTGTCCTGCATTGTTTGTGGTCCTTTCTTTCCTTGTCTTTTCATGTTGCTCACGTTTCTTTCCAGCTCTGTGTGACTGTTGTGTTATTATTTTTCCCCTATGGATTTGTATTGCTCTTGTATATTTCCTAGGTCTGTCCTTTGTGATGGAAGACAATGTAAACAGTTCCCAATATCAACTATACATCATCTATGAGGTAGTTTTTGTTGTTAATACATTTATAGTTAATCTCTATGTCTATAGATGTTGGACCCCATTATAATTTAAAATATATTCATTAGCTTCATAAAAGGCGTATAGTTTCTGGTGGCGTATAGAGAACTGAGGGTCGGGTGTAGGACTTTAGGTTAAGGGGGAAAGATGTGAGGATATGGGATTAATATAACTTAGCTACTTTGGAGAACTCTAAAGAAGAGGGTTATTAGCAGGAGAATAGACAGGAAGTCTTTTAGGGTAGTTAAGTACATGGGAGGACAATAAAAAGCATAGAAACAAATACCTATTTGCATTTAGTAAATTACATGTAGTAGAAATAGTAACACTTGGGAGGTTGAGAGAGAAAGAGAAGGAGGAAGAAAAGTAAAAAAAGAAAAGCAGAATAAAAAAGGGGGAAGAGAGAGAAAGGAATGAAAACAAATAGAGGAAAAGAGAGAAGAAAAAGATAAAAAGGAAAAAGGAAAAAGGAAAGAAGGAAAAAGAAAAAAAAATGCTCTCTTAGAATTCTGTTTTCTTCTCTTCCAGTAGGTGGCCTTGTGCATTCCAGGTTGTGTCACTGCCCTCAGGGTGGGGGAAGCAATCCTTGTGAGGCGGCTCTCCCTCCCCTGCCGGGTGCCTCTGCAATCTGGGTCTTTGGGTTGCTCCCGGTCTCTATCCCCCTCACTTCTCCTGCCCACCAGGCCTCAATTGATAGATCTCTTGTCCGCAGCCCTGGGTTCACTCTGGGCGTGTGTCCCCCTGGCCGCCCTGTGCTCCTGATCAACTGAGCGCTATATCTGTGTTGAGTTGTAACCAAGTCATCACAGCTGTGGAGCGGGGGAGTTGGAAACTGGCAACCTGTTCTGTCATATTCCCTCTGATAGTGACGCCCACCGAGAGCTGGGGAGAAAGGCTTTGAGTTATCACAGCTAGGGGAGGGGGAGTTGGAGACAAGGCACTTTCTCAGTTGTACTAGACTCTAATATACACACCCATTGAAAGCTGGTGAAAAAGGTTTTGAGTTATCACAGCTGGATAGAGGGGGAGCTGGGAATCACACACCTGTTCAGACCCCAATCGTGCTGTCAGCTGCACCTGCCAAAAGTTGATGAGGTAGATTTTCCAAGATGGTGACCACCCGTTTCCATGCCAGGGTGTCCAGTGAGGTGGAGGGAGCTGGGCTGTTCTGTTCCTATGCTATGTGCAGAATTCGGTCCTTGGTCCGGTGCCCTGTGGTGACGTGGGTCGCAGTCTGATCTGCTTCAGCCTTGAAGGATAGGTAACCCTGAGTTTCTGTATTGCCAGAACTCCGCAGGGCTCCAACTCGGCATGTCTGTGGTGAGTTCCAGTTCAATGCTGTTGGCTTGCTTCTGTGGCAAAGAGCAATGCTGGTTTCCTGGCGTCCTGGGCTGGGCTTGCAACTAACCGCTGTTTAAAATCCTGTCACACACTCCATGAAGCTTAAATTCGTGAATGAGAGCCCCTGTGCGGGGAAAACATCCGACCACTAACTAGGAGTCACAACAATAACGGGTTCTCCTCTACTCTGCCATCTTGGAGTCCCTAGAAATCACTTTCTATAAAGCCTCTAGCATGGGTACGACATTTTAATGTAGTCTTTTTTCTTTCATTTCATTGTAAAACAATTGATATAGTTTCCTATTTCATCAATATATTTGAGTGACTGAAATTTTTCTTAAAAACATCTATTACACTAAGAATTTTAACTTTAATTACCATGAAGGTTTCTATAACTACTTATCATAATTCTAAATTATTTACTATTTTATGGTTATATTTACATTTTTTAACATTTATTAGTTTATATGTATATATATTTTCTCTCTTTTTTCCCTTGATAAGATTTGCTGGAACCTAATCTTTTATATATAGTTTCACATATAAATATATCTTCATTTTAAAAGGCAATTATAGGGCTGGGGTTGTGGCTCAGTGGTAGAGCACTCACCTAGCATATGCAAGGCCCTGGGTTCGATCCTCAGCACCACATAAAAATAAAAAAAGGTATTGTGTCCAACTACAACTGAAAATATTTTTTAAAAGGCAATTATATGTTTTAAATTTTCTAATTTGTTACTTTTATATTTTGTCTTTACTAATTTATTACTTCTGCAATATTTGTTCCTTTATATTCTTAATTATTGCTTTTAAAGTTTAAATCACGTAACTCACTTTTAAGGTTTATTTCTTAATAAAATCAATTTAAACCAATTATATTTTACTTAACACTGAATTTTTTTGAGATTTGGTCAGTGATGTTTTAGTGTACAACCACTTTAGCCATATCCTGAAGCTTTGACAGTTAATTTTCTCCTTCGATGTAGTTTTAGAATCATCTATAACTAGATTTATAATTTTAATTTGGTTTAACAATTAAACTTATAAACAGTTTTTTTCTTTGAAATGTTTTGGTATTTAACTTTATTTTGACATTTTTTAAAATCTAAATGCATATGGCTCAAAAATGTGACTTTTATATTGTTCTGAACTTTGAAATTCATTGAAGTTTCTTTGTAGTGTAATACACAACAGGTCATGAAACAGACATTTCTGAATATTTCTTTTTTTTTAAGAAAGAGTGTGTGAAAGAGAGAGAGTGAGAGAGAGAGAGAGAGAGAATTTTTTAATATTTATTTTTCAGTTCTCGGCAGACACAACATCTTTGTTTTGTATGTGGTGCTGAGGATTGAACCCGGGCCGCACGCATGCCAGGCAAGCGTGCTACCGCTTGAGCCACATCCCCAGCCCATTTCTGAATATTTCAATTGGTAAAAATATTCTATATTTTAATGCAATGATAATTATTACATAATTAATATTATTATTGCTATACCTGAATTATTCTTTGAGATATTTAAATTTAAATTAATTATTTAATTCCCATTTATTTTAAACTTTTGTTCAACTTTTATATATTTCTGAGTTGTAGTATGTAATACTAAAATATATGTTTACATTTTCTTATATTTTCCATTGTATCTTTTTCTGGATATTTTGACATTTTGACATTTTTTGAAATGTGCTTTTTATAAATATCTCAGAAAGCCTCAGTTACTTAACATAAACTTCATTTTTAGCACATTTTCTTGCCCAGAAATACTCTTCACAAAGGTCTCGTTTAAATACAGGGATGACTATGCTGGGAAATGTAGTTTTTCTGTGTTGCCAAGGGTATAGCCTGCTTTCTGCCACAGTATGTCGTTATTGTGACCAATTATCCTTTTCATTGTCACCACTAAAAACAACAAAACAAAACAAATCAAAAAACAACTATCATCTTCCCCCTAATGGAAATAAGCCAAAGTTTCATCCTTATACTGGATTGTGCTCAAATTTCTCAACATCCAGGCTATGCCAGTACTTTCCTTTAGAAATCAATGTGGTATTTTCAGTTTGGTGACTTATAAACTGAAGTCAAGTATGTGTCCACTACTACAATGCAGGTATGAAATATGATAGTGAAGAAAGTACAAGGAAACTGAGGAAGGAACAAAAGAAGGGGAAGGAAATAGGAACAGAAAGAAAAAGAAAGGTCTGTCCATCCAGAAAAAAAAATATACAGCCAAAGTAGTATCTTTAGACTGCTACAACAAAATACTATGGACTGCATTGTTTATGATCACCAGGAATTTATTTCATACAGCCCTACAGGATGAAAAATCCTAGGTCAAGACATCAGAAGATATGGTGTCTCGTGAAGATGCTCTATCTGGTTTATTATGGAGTCTTCATGCTGTGAATATAGAATGACCAAAGCAGATCTCTGGGGCTGCTTTTTGTTTAATAAATTTATTTATTTGTATATATGGAGTAATTAGTTATGTATGACAGCAGAATGCATTTTGATTCATTATACACAATTGAAGTACAACTTTTCATTTCCCTGGTTGTACATGATGACCATCACACCATATGTGCAGTCATAAATGTAGCTAGGGTAATAATGTCCATCTCATTCCACCATATTTCCTGCCCGTAAACCCCATGCTCCACTCCCTGTCCTTTGCTCAATCAAAGTTCCTCTGTTTTTCCCGTGCCCCCTCATTATGGATCAGCATCCACTTATCAGAGAGAACATTCAGCCTTTATTTGTTTGGAATTGGCTTAATTCACTTAGGATGATATTCTCCAACTTCATCCATTCAAATGCAAATGCCAAAATTATATTCTCTTTTATTGCTGAGTGATATTCCATTGTGTATATATATACCACAGTTTCTTTATCCATTCATCCACTGAAGAGCATCTAGGTTGCTTCCACACTTTACCTATTGTGAATTGAGCTGCTATAAACATTGATGTGGCTGCATTACTATAGTATGCTGAAATTTAAGTCCTTTGGGTAGACCGAGGAGTGGGATAGCTGAGTCAAATGGTGGTTACATTCCAAGTTTTCCAAAGAATCTCTATAGTGCTTTCCAGACTGGTTGCACCAATTTTCAGTCCTTCCAGCAATGTATTAATGTGCTTTTCCCCCCATATCCTCTCCAACACTTATTATTGTTTGTATTCTTGATATCTGCACATTCTGACTGGTGTGAGATGAAATCTTAGAGTACTTTTGATTTGCATTTCTTTTCTAAGAATTTTTTTAGCTATACACGTACATAGACACAATATCTTTATTTTGTTTATTCATTTTTATCTGGTGATGAGGATTGAACCCAGTGCCTCACATGTGAGAGGCAAGTGCTATGCCACTGAGCTACAACCACAGACCCTTGATTTGCATTTCTATAATTACAAGAGAAGTTGAACATTTTTTATATATTCATTGATTGATTGTGTATCTTCTTCTGAGAAGTTTCTGTTCAGCTCCTTTGCCCATTTATGGATTGTTTTGTGTGTGTGTGCGCGTGCATGCGTGCGTGCACACGCATGCGCGTGAGCTAAGTTTTTTTGAGTTCTTTGTATATCCTGGAGATTAGTGCACTATCTGACATGTGTGGCAAAAATTTACTCCCAAAATGTAGGCTCTATCTTCACCTCATTGACTGTTTCATTTGCTGAGAAGAAGCTGTTTAGTTTGATTTCATTCCATTTATGATTCTTGATTTTATTTCTTGTGCTACAGGAGTCTTGTTAAGGAGTTGAGGCCTAATCTAACATGATGAAGATTTGGACCTACATTATCCTCTATGAGATGCAGGGTCTCTGGTGTAATTCTGAGGTCCTTGATCCACTTTGAGTTGAGTTTTGTTCATGGTGAGAGAATTTTAATTTTATTTTGCTGCATATGGATTTCCACTTTTCCCAGCACCATTTGTTGAAGAGGCTATCTTTTCTCCAATGTATATTCTCAGCTCCTTTGTCTAGTATGAGATAACTATATTAATGTGGGTTTGTCTCTGTGACTTCTATTCTACACATTTGCTCTACATGTCTATTTTGGTGCCAATACCATGCCATTTTTGTTACTGTAGTGTTTTGAACATAAAGGCTGCTGTATTTTTCCAAATGCTTTTTTTTTACATTATTGATTCCGTATGTTGAACCAAACTTGCATCCCTGGGATGAATCCCACTTGATCATGGTGCACTATCTTTTTGATATGTTTTTGTATTCGATTTGCCAGAATTTTATTGACAACTTTTGCATCTATGTTTATTAGAGATATTGGTCTGAAGTTTTCTTTCTTTGATGTGTCTTTGCCTGGTTTTGGATCAAGGTGATATTGACCTCATAGAATGAGTTTGGAATTACTGCCTCTTTTTCTATTTCCTAAAATAAATCAAAGAGTATTGGTATTCGTTCTTCTTTAAAGGTCTTGTAGAACTCGGTTGTGTACCCATCTGGTCCTGGGCTTTTCTTGGTTGGTAAGTTTTGATGGCTTAATCTATTTCCTCACTTGGTATTGGTCTGTTTAAATTGTGTATATTATCTTGACTCAATCTGGGCAAATCGTATGACTTAAGAAATTTGTTGATGCCTTCAATGTCTTCTATTTTTTTGGAATATAAAATACTTTCTAATTATTCTCTGTATTTCTGTAGTGTCTGTAGCTGTTAATTTGAGTTCTCTCTCTCCTTCTCTTTGTGAGCATGGCTATGGGTCTGTCAATTTTATTTTTTCAAAGAACAAACGTTTAGTTTTGTCAATATTTTCAGTTGTTTCTTTTGTTTCGATTTTATTGATCCCCACTCCTTCTACTTCTTTTGCTGCTGATTTTTTCTTCTTTTTCTATGACTTTGAGA
Source organism: Marmota marmota marmota (assembly GCF_001458135.2). NCBI lineage: Eukaryota > Metazoa > Chordata > Mammalia > Rodentia > Sciuridae > Marmota > Marmota marmota. The sequence goes on from NW_026000272.1 coordinate 7,472,295, forward strand.
TGTAGTCTGAGGTCATTTATTTGTTGACTTTTTCTTTTTTTATGGAATAAACTCCATGTAATGAATTTTCCTCTTAGTACAGCTTTCATAGTATCCCAGAGATTTTGATATGTTGTGTCTATGTTCTCATTTACCTCTAAGAATTTTTTAATCTCCTCCTTTATGTCTTCTGTAACCCATTGTTCATTCAGTACCACATTGTTTAGTCTCCAGGTGATGGAGAAATTTTTCTTTTTTATTTTGTTGTTGATTTCCAATTTCAATCCATTATTATTTGATAAAAATGCATGGCACTATCTCTACTTTTTTGTATTTGCTAAGAGTTACTTTGTGGCATAGTATATGGTCTATTTTAGAGAAGGTTCCATGTGCTGCTGAGACGAAAGTGTATCTGCTTGATGCAGATTGAAATGTTCTATATATGTCTGTTAATTTTAAGTTATTGATTGTGTTATTGAGCTCTATAGTTTCTTTATACAACTTTTGTTTGGAAGATCTGTCCAGTAGTGAGAGAGGTGTGTTAAAGTCACCCAAGATTATTGTGTTGCAATCAGTTTGACTCTTGATCTTGAGAAGAATATGTTTGATGAACATAGCTGCACCATTGTTTGGGGCACACATATTAATGATTGTTATGTCTTGTTGGTGAATGGTTCCCTTGAGCAGTATGTACTGTCCATCTTTATCCTTTTTGATTAACTTTGGCTTGAAGTATACTTTATTTGATATGAATATGTAAACCCCTGCTTGCTTCCTTGGTCCATGTGAGTGGTATAATTTTTCCCAACCTTTCACCTTCAGTCTGTGTATGTTTTTCCCTATCAGATGAGTCTCATGTAGACAGCATATAGTTGGGTCTTTTTTTTAAACCCAATCTGCTAGCCTATGTCTTTTGATTGGTGAGTTTAAGTCAGTAACATTTAGGGTGATTATTGAGATATGGTTTGTATTTCCAGCCTTATTTTTTTTTTATTTTTTGTTATTTAACTTGACTAGGTTTTCCTATTTGATTAGTTTTTCCTTTAGTGTACTACTGCCCTCTGCTGATTTTAATTGTTGTTTTAGATTTCCTCTTCATGAAATATTTTGTCAAGGATGTTTTATAGTGCCAGGTTTCTAGGAATAAATTATTTTAACTTTCGTTTATCATGGAATGTTTTTATTTCATCTCAAATATAAAGCTTAGTTTTGCTGGATACAAGATTCTTGGTTGGCACCAATTATCTTTCAGAGCTTGATATATGTTGTTCAGGATCTTCTAGCTTTCAGGGTCTGTGTTGAAAAACTGCTGTTATCCTAATTGGTTTTCCCCTTATGTAATGTGATTCCTTTCTCTTTTGGCTTTTAAAATTTTCTCCTTATTCTGTATGCTGGACATTTTCATTATAATGTGCCTTGGTGTGTATCTGTTGTGATTTTGTACACTCGACATCCTGTAGGCTTCTTGAATTTGGATTTCCAATTCATTATTCATGTTTGGAAAGTTTTCTGATATTGTTTTATTGAATAGTTTGTTCATTCCTTTGGTTTGGACCTCTATGCCTTCCTCTATTCCAATAACAATTATATCTGGTCTTTTTATGCTATCCCATGTTTTTTGAATGTTCTGCTCATAGTTACTTATCATTTTCAACTGTGTGGTCTCTCTTCTGTTCAAGATGCTTTATTTGATCTTCAGTGTCTGAAGTTCTGTCTTCTAAATGGTCTACTCTGTTGGTGATGCTTTCATTTGAGTTTTTAATTTGGTTTATTATTTCTTTTATTTCAAGGATTTCTGGGTTTTTGTTTGTTTTGTAGAAACTCTATCTCCCTGTTTAGGTGATCTTTTGCCTCTTGGATTTGTTTATGTACCTCATTGTGGAAGTGATCTTTCACTGCCTGTATTTGTTCTCTAATGTCTTCTTTGAGATCCCAAAACATTTTAACCATGTATATCCTGAAATCTTTCTCTGTCATTTTATCTGCTGTAGCTGCCAATTCTTCTAATGATGTGTTCTCTTGATTTGTTTGTGGTACTTTCTTCCCCTGTGTTTTCATGTTGCTCATGTGTCTTCCTTTCCAGCTCTATTGATCTGGTGTGTTATTCTTTTTACCCTGTAGATTTGTAATGCTCTTGTAGGGTTCCAAGATCTCTCCTTTGTGAGGAAGGACAATATTAACAGATCCCAATATCAACAATACATCACATATGAACAAATTGTTGTTGTTAAGACATTTACAGTTTAGGCTCAATGTCCAGAAATGTTGGATTCAATTATTATTTAAAATATAATCAGTGGTTTTATAAAAAAAATTACAGATTCTGGTAGTGGACAATGAACTGGGAGTCAGGCATAGGATGATATGCTGCTCAGATGGCGGAGTGTAGTCTGGAGTTCTCCAGAGGTGCTGATAGGTGATTCTGCTAAGACACTTGTGAGCTGTGCATGAGCTAAACCTGTGGGCTTTGGGTCTGGAGTCCAGAGACTTACTTGAGTGCAGAGGCTCTGATTTCTGCGCAAGTGGTTGCAGCTCTGGTGATTTCTGAGAAAATCCACTGTATAGCGGTCTTCTCACACTCTCTGAAATGTCTGGCTGAGACCTTGTGGAGAAGCTGTCTGTCTGCTTTCTTGGTTTCATGTCACAGAGCAGCCAGAAACGGGACCTCCTCTATTCCAGCATCTTGGATCTATCTTCTTTTTTTAATGCCTTTAAGTCCCTTATCTATCTTTTTTAAAATATATTTTTAGCAAATTTTTAAGTATTCTTACCACATTTAAATGATTTAGACCAAAGTCTATGTTTCAACTAGTTTTAATCTTCACAGTAGGTCTTTCATTCTATGAACAACTCATCTTTAGTTCTTTTCCTTATATTCTGACAAAATTAGTGAAAACCCTCAAATTTTGAAAATTTCTGAAGACAAATATGATTATGGGAATTTTGAAAGAGACATTTTTCTAGAGGAGGAAAATCTTATTTGAGTTCACAATTTCAGAGATTTAGTCGATGGTTGACCAGATTTATTGCACTGGGCCCAAGGGAGCATCATGGTGGAAGGACATGATGGAGAAATATTGCTTAGCTTTCAGAGCTTGGAAGCAGAGAGTGATCACTCTTTTTCAATGAATATTGCTATTGTTTTGTCATTTTTTAGTTTCTGTTAGTACCACTTTGGCTATCTATATAATTTCTCATTCAAAAAATTTTTCTTTTTAGCTTTCTGTAGAACTTATCCCTATATCGGATTTAAATAAAAATAAACAGAAATAAAATAACTGAATGTGATCATTTTCCATCAACCTGTTTTTCCTTCTAAAGTGCTTGTAGGAAAAAACATAAGCTTTCAAATTCAAGGATTTTTCCAAAATAAATCTAAATCTTGGTTTCTTCATCTAGTGCATGATGCATACTTGCCTTAATTATAATTGGGTCCTTTTCACTTAAGAAAGATTTTTTAGGCCTTTTTGATTGTTAATTTCATTTATAATTTTAATATTTGCTCTGCCTTCTGGGCTTCATATTATTTTTAATTTGGATAGCTACAATCTGTTCTCTCTTTTAGAGACTTTAATTATTTCAACTGTCTGATTTTCTTTTATTTGTTTAGAGTTTTGATAAAATATAAGAAATTCATATTCTACTTTAATGATTTGATTATGCATGATTCAATCTGGTTCATGCTTCCCCCGTGGAGTAATTTTATTTCATAGTTTGAAATTTTTATTTCTGCAAATTTGTTTCTAATATCACTTATCTGCCCCCCCCCCCTCGTGTTGGTTATTTTTAGGTCACAGATCTATGCTCATCTATCTGTAATTATATATCATTTGTGCTTAGTTATTCTTAGGTCATAGGTGCCTCCTAATAAATAACACTGCAAAAATATTTTTATTTTGGAATTTTATTACTTCAGAGACTTTTGTTTGTAAAAATTATAGACTATTACAGAAGAAGTCCTTAAACTCATTCCTGGCACTACTGAACTGTGTATCCTATGAATCATAACTCTTAGTACATATAGAGCTGTATGTTATATAGTTTTAGAAAACTTGCATTAGTGTTTTCAATGTCACATAATTCTGTAACTTCATTTTCTGTATAGTATGTTTTTTAATGTTTTTTAATATTTATATTTAATATAAATATTAAAATTTATACACTTCATAAACTTTAAATCCTAAATAGTATTCCTTTTTCAATATGTTCTATACAGTGGTAGAATTGAGTCATATTGCAGTTCTATTTTTTTTTCTTAATTTTTGAGTACTCTACAGAGTATTTTCCATAATTGCCATACTGATTTACATTTCTATTAACAGTGTACAGGCTATTTCTCCATATCATCACCAATTTTTATTATGTCTTTTTAATAGTAGTCACTCTAATATTTGTGAAGTTATATCTCATTGTGATTTTGATTAACTTTCCCTGATTATCAATATTGTTGAACAGCTTTTTCATAAAAATTTTGGTTACTTCTATCCCTTCTTTGAAGAAATGTCTATTCAGACACTTCATTTCTTTTACATTGAATTATTTGTAATCTTGATGTTGAGTTGTTCTAGTACCTTATATATATTTTATATTAATCTCTGGATAGAACTTTAAATTGCTAATATTTGATAATAACCCCATTTTGTGGGATACCTTTTCATTCTCTTCATTCTTCTCTTAGCTTTGCAGAAGTCTGTTTATTTATTTTAAGACTGGGGATTGAACCCAGTAAAGACTTTCCACTAAGCCTCATTCCCAAATATGTGTGTGTGTGTGTGTGTGTACACACACACACACATACATACATATATATTTGAAAAAACAATCTTCTTAAGTTAGTTAGGGTCTTGCTAAATTGCACAGGCTGACTTTGAATTTGCAATCCTCTTGCCTTAGCCTCCTGAGTTGCTGGGATTACAGACAGGTACCACCACACCCTGCTGCAGAAGCTTTTTAATTTGATGTAGTCCCACTTTGTTTTTGCTTTATTCACCTGTCCTTTGGGGGTCATATTAAAAAAGGCATTACCAAACTTCTTTCCCATTTTATGTAGGTTTAGAGTTTGAGATGCAATATTTAGAGTTGACTTTTATATGGTGTGAGATAAGAGTTCAAATATTTTCTACACTTGACTCTCCTGTTTTCTCTAGACCATTCATTTAAAGACTTGTCTTTTCCTGATTTCGTGTTCTTGAAATGTTTTCCAAAAATGAGTTGGCCATAAGTGTGTATGAATTTATTTTTGTGTTCTTTTTCTCTTCCATTAATCTATGTGTCTGTTTTTAATCATTACCATGTTGTTTTGGTTACTATAGCTCCAAGTATATTATGAAAGCAAACAGTGTGGTGCCTTCAGCTTTGTTCTTTTTGTTTTAGGTTGCTTTGGCTATTTGGATCTTTTGAGCATCATATAATATTAGTCTATTTTTTATTACTTTGAAATACTGTTGTGGTATGGAAAATAATTGCATTGAAACTGTAGATCTCTTAAAATAGTATGGGCATTGTAACAATATTAATTATTCCAGCCCTTGAACATGTGGGATAACTTTTATCTGCTAATTTCTTAATAGTTTTAATATATTAGTATTTAATATATTAATATTTTTGTAGAAAATATTTACAATTAAAATAATACTTTCACTTTGTAATTTTCAAAAACTCCACCTAAAAGTAAGTTTTCCAATCTTATTCCATAAGATATGACTTCTAGAACAATATCAAATAGCAGAATTACACATATTCTTGTCTCAATTCTGCTTTTGAGTTTTTCTAGTGTTACATTATTATATCTACCTGTTTTTGGTTTAGGGTAAATATCCTTTATCAGATTAATGGCACATTCTTTCATTTCTACTTGAAAACTTTCCTCTTATGAGAAATGAGTGTTGAATATCATCAGCAGTAATATTTTAAGACTATTCTCATTGAATGTGATAGTACAGTAAACTTTATTTTCTGATGCTGAATCACCTTTTCATTCCAGGAATAAGCATGTTTTAGGGGACATGTGTATTTACCTATTAAACAATATCTAGATAGCTATAGATATAGATAATATTAAGTAATTGTCTTATATAAAGTATAGATTAGGGATTACTTTCTCTAATACTGTGAAATTTTTGCTTATAATATTACCTGATCCAGAATTTTATTTTTATGATTACAACATAAAGTAGGAACAAGGAAGAAATATTTCAACTAACAAACCAGTTTCTTTCTTTGTTGAATCTGGTATGTCATAATTTCTAATTCATTAAATAAGGTATATTACTCCAAACAATCTAAAGTTTCAATTGTTTGTCATGCTATTATTAATCTTCTTCTCATGAACTTTTATAATTTTCTTAACATACACATTAAAATAATTAAATTAATTTTAATTTTTTGCATCATTTTATTTTGCCATCTTTCTTTCTTGCACATTAATTAATGAAAAATTAGTTTAATATCCTCTTTCTTCAAATTTTTTTATTACACAAACATTTTTTCTTCTTTTCTCATTTTACATTCTCTATATTATTCTGCATATACTTGATTTATTATGCTACATATTCAGATTATTTTAAAACTGTAAATTTTAAATATATTTAAACCATAAGTTTCCATCTAATACCTACTTTAGGGTAATCATGTAAGTTTTGAAGGAGTGTTTTATTCCTATTCTTCAGTTTTTAATGCTTTATAATTACCACTGTAATTTCCTCTTTATAAAATTAGCTCTGTAGAATATTTTTTAGCACTGATAGGATTTATTTGTTTGTTTGTTTTTGATACCAACAATTTTTAACTCAGAGGCACTTAAACACTGAGTCACATCACTAGCCCTTTTTAAAATATTTTATTTAGAGACAGGGTCTCACTAAGTTCCATAGGGCCTCACTAAGTTGCTGAGGCTGGCTTTGAAATTGTGATCATCCTGCCTCAGCTTTTCAAGCTGCTGAGATTACAGGAATGTGCCACCACACCCGGCTAGGTTACATTTATGTTACTATTTCGTGTACATTGACAATTTAAGTGCATTTTCAGCAGAATATATGTTCTGTATGGTATTAATTCATTCCAACCATTAATATTTGCATATATTTCATGTGTTTTTGGAAAGAATATGAGCTTTCTAATTATCAAGAATAGGAATCCACATATTTGTGTTACAACAATTTTTAGCTACATTGTTAAATTCATGTTTTTAGGAAGATTTTATTTTGTAGTATTATTCTGGATTTACAGAAATTACTCATATCCAGTTATGCCTATTATAAACATCTTAGATTAATACAGTATAATTGTTCCTATTAGTGAACCACATTGTCTTGATTTCTTTACCTGTTTAATAAGCTTTATGTTTGTTTAATTTTCTCATTGTCTATTTATTTATTGAGGCTTGGTTGACACATAGAAAATTGTACATATTTAGTGTATACAGATTGATGAGCTTGGAGATAAGTATTGATGTGTGATATAATCAGTACAATCTATGTCATAAACATGTTTAAAAGTTTCCCCCATTAATTTATTGATGATGATGATGATGATGATGATGATAGAAAGAACACAAGATAATTGTAGACTTTTAGGAAATTTTGAGTATATAATACAGTATTGATAACTATAGACTCTATGCTTTGCAGTAGATCTTGAAGTTAGTAATGCCAGGGTTTCAAATTTATAGTTCTTCAATAATATATTAGGTACTCTGGGATACTTGCCTTTCAATATATTTTAAAGTAAGCTTCTTGATATCTATAAAATAACTTGATGAGATTTCTATTGTAACTTAGTTGAAAATAAATTTAATAAAATATTTTGAGATTGCATTGAATCTGCAGATAAAGTCAGCAAGAATTAGTATCTTAACAATATAGAGTATTGTAATTCATTAATATGGAATATACCTCTTTTAATTTAGACCCTTGATTTCTTTCACCAGCATTTTGTAATTTTCTCCAAATAGACCCAGTACATACTTTTTCTATTAGAGCATTATAATTATATATAGCATTTGTATTTATTTTGACAAAATAATACATGTAAGGGATTTGACTTCAATCCCCATTTCCTTCCCCACTTTCTCTTCCCCACTCCCTCCCCATTCACTCCTATATTAATCTTCCTTTCAGTCCTTCATTAACTTATTTTTAATTGGGATTCCTTGACATATTTTTCTAAAATTTACATATTTTCATATTTTGATGTTATTGTACATATTGTGGCATTTAATTTCATATTATAGTTGTTCATTGCTATCATTGTAAGAAAAAAACTAAAATTTGTGTTCATTTTGTTTTCTGGTGCTGGGAATCAAATGTAAGGCCTTGTACATGATAGGCAACTGCTCTTACATTAAGTAATAAACCTGCCTTAACTTTTGCATATTAAATTTGCATCTAGCATATAACCTTCCCACAATCTCTCATTAATTCAGAGTATTTTGTTGATTGCTGAGAATTTTCTAAATAGTCATTCATGTTATCTGTGAACCGTTTTATTTATTCTTTCCATAGCTATGTTCTTTTAAAGTAATTTTACTTTACTACTCTAGCTAAAAATGTTAATATAATGTTGAATGGAATTAGCAAGAGGAATGGATTTGACTTGTTCTAATGTAGGAAATCATCCAGTTTCTCACCATTACGTGTGATGCTATAATAAGTGTTTCTATAGATACAACCCTTTAAACTAAGGAAATTCCCATATTACTATTTATCTGAGAATTCTTATCAATAGTGTTGGATTTTGTCAAGTAATTTTCCTGTATCATTTTATATGATTATGATTTTTTTAACCTGCAGATAGGATAGGTTATATTGATTAATTTTTGAATATTGAACTAGTATTGCATACCTGAAATAATCCTATTTTATCATAGCATGTAATTCTTCTTAAACATTTTTATTCAGTTTGCTAATATTTTGCTGAATATTTATATATATATCTTCATGGGAGTTATTGATCTATAGTTCTTAAAATTCTTTAATAGATATCACTTTATTACAATTGTCTGTTTCTAATTGTGTGAGTTTTTATAGTTTGTATCTGTCAAGAAATTTAATTGGTCCATTTCATCCATGTTATAAAATTTGTAGCTTCAGATGTATCTATAATATTCTTTTATTATCCCTTACAACTCTGTGTAATCAATATACATGCCTAATCTTTCATTTCTAATATTAGAAATTGTATCTTTTCGAGATTAGCTTGGCAGGAAATTAATCAACTTTACTTTGCAAAGAATCAACTCATAAAATTTTTATGTTTTTCTGCTTTTCCATTTCACTGATTTCTGCCCTAATTTTTACTATTTGTTTTATTCTTCCTACTTTATGCTTTATTGGCTCCTCCTTCTCTTGTTTCTTAGAGTGGAATCTTAGATTATTCATTGTAGATCCTTTAGGCTGTAAAAATCCCTCTATGCAATGCTTTCTTTGTATACTCCACATATTAAATATATATATATATATATATATA
>NW_026000272.1:7486141-7493956 GCF_001458135.2 Marmota marmota marmota
CATGGAAATGGAAGGAGACCCTCATTGTTATACAAAATTACATATAAGAGGTTGTGAGGGTAAAGGGGAAAAAAACAAGGGAGAGAATTAAAGTACAGCAGATGGGATAGAGAGAGAAGATGGCAGGGGAGGGGAGGGGGGATAGTAGAGGATAGAAAAGGTAGCAGAAAACAACAGTTACTAATATGGCATTATGTAAAAATGGGGATGTGTAACCGATGTGATTCTGCAATCTGTATACGGGGTAAAAATGGGAGTTCATAACCCACTTGAATCTAAAGTATGAAATATGATATGTCAAGAGCTTTGTAATGTTTTGAACAACCAATAAAAAAAGTAATATTTGTTTCACTTAGAGTGCTTTTAATTTATAGAATTTCCCTTCAATTACATTGATTTCTGTATTTCCAATTTTCTGCTCATATTGCTTATCTGCTATTCCATATTATCCCCTTTTCACTAAAGTTCTTAATGTGTTTAAATTCTCTGAAATTTTAAATTCTCTGAAATTTCAACATATCTAAGTCTGGTTCTGATGCTTTCTGTCTCTCTTTGAAAAATATTTTCCTTTATCTCGCCTTGTAATATTTTTGTTAGTGCTAAAAGCTACACATTATATATCAAGTAATAGAAATAGAGAAAAATATGCACTCAATGTGAAATTTTTTGTTAATTTGACCAAGATTTGGGTATGTACAATGATGGCTGTTGCCATAAGGATTCAGAGCTTTTAAGTATATCTGCACATGTTGTTTTGTACTCTCTTTTGTTTGTTGTTGTGATAATTACTTTCCTCAAGTACTCCTTCACAAATAATTTGTAAGTCTTTCAAATGTAATTAACTGTTGTTATATTGCAGCCCAATTGATGACATAGTAAAGTATGGAAGAGGGTGAATCATCTTTTCTATTATGATTAAATTTCACTCTTACAGTGGGCCTTGAATGGCTGGACTGTGGCTTTTAAAAAGTGTTTCTCAGCCTTATTTTTCCCCTTATGTTAGACAAACAGTCTAGAGAGAGACTAATTGCCCTGCTTTCAAATAGATAAGGTTCTGGTAAAATCTTCTCTTATGGGGAACACATATTTTAAAGATGTTACTTTTACCCTCATCCCATCATAAACATAAGAACATTTTTCTTTAATCTCTATGGAATGGCTTCATAGATTTCCAGGAGTGAAATCCCATGAATCTGCATGGCTTCAATAAGATTGTGGTCCTGGGAGATTATTACTCTAGTAGTACTCCACAGTAAACCTCCTGGGAGTCATCAATATTACCAGTTAATCATTCTTACCAGTTTATGGCTCTAGCAGCTTCTGCTCCACATACATTGATCTCAAGTATGATTTTATGTATTTGTCAGTGTCTCCAGAATTCAGTGTGGTGGTTTTTCTTATGAATTCAATACTAAGAAATGCATTAATTTTAATTTTTGTAGCTTTTTTCCTGATGAACAAATGAGACAGTTCTAATTTCTTTACATATTAAAGCTAAAACCAGAAAATTTAAAGCTATGTTATTAGGTGCGTGCAAGTTTATGAATGCCACCTTTTTGGCAATGTCTATCTGTACTCCTAATAATGCCTTTTGACTTTCTGTTCTTTTAGAAATCAATAATTCTAACCTACATTTCTCTAGTTATAGATTATATTTTCTTCAAATGTGTTTATAAATTTTCTATATGAATTTGTTATATACTTTTTCTCTTTTTTTAAGAGAGACAGAGAGAGAAAGAGAATTTTTTAATATTTATTTTTTAGTTTTCAGTGGACACAACATCTTTATTTTTATGTGGTGCTGAGGATCGAACCCAGCACCCCATGCATGCCAGGCGAGTGCATTACTGCTTGAGCCATATCCCCAGCCCTATTTTTTCTCTTTTAAGAAGAATATGAATGGATTTTTCCATAATGTGATAGTTATTTTCATACAACAGATAAGTTGAATCTTTTGTATTCAATGTGATAACAAATATGTCGATAATCATTTCTGACTTTTTAGTTTTTCTAGTTATTATATTTTTATTTTACTATTTCCTCTTCTATAGCCTTCTATTGATTTTATCTGACTTTATTTAATTCTTCATTTTCCTGGGTTCTAATTTTGATGTTACTCATTCTGTTTCTAAATGTGTAGTGTTTACCCTTAGATTTCTTGTTATAGTTGTTATAGTTAGGCTGTTTTGTTTTAATGCTAATTAATTTTTACATTCATATTTACACTATAAAAGTCTAAAGTTAATTACTACCTCTATTGTCTTCCCAAAGATCATGAAAATGTTTAAATCAAATCACTGATCTTGACCCCATCTCACTAGAAACTTTCCTTATATTATTATTTAGCATTTTTAAATGTTTAGTTCCAGCTTTTGATAATATGCATTTTCTTTCTTTCTTTTTTTTTTTTTTTTTTTTGGTACCAGGGATTGAACTCAGGGGCACTTGACCACTGAGCTACATCCCCACTGAGCCACATCCCCAGCCCTATTTTGTATTTTGTTTAGAGACAGGGTCTCACTGAGTTGCTTAGTGCCTCGCCTTTTCTGAGGCTGGCTTGGAACTCTCAATTCTCCTTCCTCAGACTCCCAAGCCGCTGGGATTACAGGCGTGAGCCATCACTCCCGGCTGATAACATGAATTTTCAAGCCCTTCTTGCTTTGTGAACTCATAGCTCCATAGTGTATCATTTTTATGGGATTTTTATAAGTCAAATAAAATTTCATATACTTTAAAGTAATTTAGTTTCTAAGGTTCTAATCCATAGCCTTTACCAAAAGATTACCGTGATATTAATTTTAAAAATAGTTAGTAATTCAGCACTTTATTCCAGAAAGGTAAAATGTAGCAACCCTTGGAGATTATCTGATGAGAGTAATCTGGAATATTTCAGGGCTTTCTGAATGAGTAACACAGAATGCACTTGATCCTACTTCAAGTAAATACTTCTGTGAGAGCCAGGAAAGAGTGCATTTAACTTGAGGTGAAAATTAGAAAGAAAATGTACTGCTCAAATTCCAAATAAATTTACTTTTAGGAGATTTTGATGTTCTCCTGACCTGGAAATGGAATATATACTGACTCTGTTGACTGCAGTTCGGCTCTGGGTGTGTTTTATTTCTTAGGATACATTTACAATTTGAATCTTCATATATATGACTTGTTTCTACTCTGGACTATACTGTGCATTATTATTTTATAAGCCTCAAATACATATTTAACCTTTCTGGAGCTTAGTTGTTTTTTTTATATGTATGCCATAAGGTGATAATACTTGCCCAGGTAACTCATAGAACTACTGTAGGAGTTTAAAAAAAATAAAATAAAAAAGAATGGTGGAGGGGCTGGGGATATAGGTCAATGGTAAAGGGCTTGCCTAGTAGGATTAGATCCTGGATTCACTCCTCAGTAACACACACACACACACAAAGATTAGTGGAGGATAGTGTTTCTGGATTACAAAATAATATGTGAAAATAAAAGAGTGCTACTAAACAGGAAGATATTGGAAAATTGCATGTGAAAGTTGTCATAGCTCTGATGAAATGAGTCATCTTGTGAAGGATGCAGAATATATTCAATGTCCTCCAAATACAAACTATTTGAAGTAAAACGGTAATAAAAGCTGAAAATATCAATGCACTGTGGACCTTAGGCCATTTTTTATTACTTTGTAATTTATATTTGATATAAAAATCTGGATGGAACTTATTTCAAGTAGACTGAAAATATAGACTGATCAAAGATCTGGTGGAAATCTATACTTCGAATGATTCTCTTTTATTTTCAAAGAGTGAGCAAGAAAGTTTTTCCCCATTATGTGGTACCACTTAAGAAGCCAGAAAACACAGTAAAAGAAAGTTATGAAACCATACTGGTACATAGAGCTAAAGTAGTATCTTTGGCTACTCAAATCTAAGACATTGATTAGTTCTTCATAGTTTTAGGACTCTGAGTCAGTGATTAAATGAGTTTTATCTCAGGTGCACATTTCTTATGCCAACTGTTTTTGCCTTCTACAAAGGGGTTAAATGTACAGCTGTAATCTTATTTTGAGTAGGTATTTTTAAATAGAAGACACATAAATTTAGTAATTACTATGACTAAATAATGTTAAAGCTTATCACTCACAACATCTTATTCAATTTTCATTAAAATTCTGTCAAGTAGGCATTGCTATTTCCATTTTACATTTGTGTAAATCAAGGTTCAAAAGAGTTAAATAATTGTCACGGGGTCATGCATAAAGTTACAGTACTGAAATGCAAGCTTGTATCTATCTGATGCAAAAATCTTGGCCTCTTTCTGTAATTGAGAGACCCCAATAAAGTGATGAGCAACCCTTCAAGCTAAATATGAACAATTGTCTATGTGGCATTATTTCAGAGGAAATGGTGGTGCTTCCAAACATTTCTATCAGCTATAATTCACACTTCTAAAATGGATCCATTAAAACCCCAGGAAGCAAGTAGATTTCATTTTAAGTACGAGTTCTGACTGGGTAGCAGTCACTGCCTGAAACACCATGTTCAGAAAGCTTCTGAGGAAAGCACCTCTAACCTCAGTAGAAAAGAGTTTTATGATCAATTAGCAATGAATGGTGGCATAAGTGTCACGTTTCTGCCATCATGGAACCAGATTTTTATTACCTTGATTTAAGTGGTTAGCATCATCTACTTCTCTTGAGAGAAGACAGATATTCAACTTCATCATTTCTTATATAGCATTTTGAAAGGAAGTTAATAGTATATTATTCTAAGATAAGAATTTGATAGAAGGGACAGGAGATTACAGGAACAGTACATTCATAGTTAAGAAAGAAAGAAGCAATGGGGAGAATGGAGGGAAGTTCAGGTACTTAATCAGGATTTTCTCATCTCATGACGTGTCCAGAGCAGCATTGCTTAAAATCACAAAATGTTAATCATAAAGCAATCTTGGAGGGTTTCACTGTTGGTTTATTGGTGTTGTTTACTGTGCCTATATAGGTACCTAAATTCTCATAAAAATTAAAACTGGTATATTAATTAGAATTTATTTCTGTCTGAGCAAAGAAATTGCTTTATAGTCTTTTCTAGGATCAGAAGGAACTGATCTAGGCAGTGGTAGCTTAAAAAAGGAAAATTACAAAATTGTGTCTACATCTTCATACTTAAGATGTAGGACAGGACATTAGAAAATCTAGTCTAGGTAAAAGGAGTAGTCAAATATAGTTTAACCAGTGTTATTTAGATCTTATCAGTGAGCATCTCTCAGAGGCAATCCAAGGAAAAATATAGTATGGTAGATTAGGGTGAAAGTAGAAAATAGTTATCAGGGATTAGCATATAGTCAAATACCTACCCTTCCCCAAAAGAAAGAGTAGGAGTTTATCATAGAACATACTGTGTCCTATTGGTTCCTGTTTCTTTTGTTTCCACACTGAGATCTAACAAAACATATTTCTCAATCCAGTCACCATTGTCCATGGTGTGCTGCTTTATTCAAATACTTGTGTTTATATTTTTCATGAGTTAATTCACTTGACCTAATGAAACATTTGCCTGACTTTCACATCAGCAAATTCTAGTTCACATTGTAAACCTTAATTTGCTATTTGTCTTGATTTTCTACTACTAATAGAATATATATTTTAAAATTATGTTTTCAACATATCATTCAAGTAACTCATAGAAGTAAAATTAAACTTTATATGGTTTCCCATGTGAAATAATATGAAGTGAGCTCTCTTATACTAATCTCATTTTGCCCTTAGCCACTACTTAATTGAACAAGTAACATCTCTAATATCTGCACAGAATTTAATTGGCCCAATAATAGCAATTTCATAATATTTATGTGATGCTCCTTCAGGGTTGTGAATCTACTTAGAAAAACCACTAAATGAAGTATGAGTCTTAAGGAACTCTGGTAGTGATGGTGAATAAGTTCTCATAGATCAGTAATCAAGTCAAGAATCTAAGACAAGTAAACTCTATGCTAAGCACAAGAATTTTTTAAAAATGGAGACTTTTAAAAGATGTCTGGTGTAGCAGGTTTATCCATAGACAATGTCTAGGGCAAGGGCAGGCACCTCTGAGCCCAGAGGTGACAACAGACAAGTGGTAACAAATGTCTTTAAATTAGAATAAATAATGGTTGTGTAACCTTTTAGTATTCCTGTTTTTTTTTAATTTATTTTATATCTAAAGATTTGAAAAATACTCAGATATGTTGAGAGCCACAGCCCAAGGGGCCCCAGCAATCTTTCAGCTGCCAGCAAACTTCCAGCTGTCAGCTGATGATTGGCTCACAGCGGCCCCAGCAAACTTCTAGCTGCCAACTGATTGGCTCCTCTGTGGTGATGCTCATTGGGATGTTTCCCCGCCCTTTCAGACCACGGAGCTGTTCATTGGGGGACTTTTTTTTTGGCTCTGCCCATGCGACCCAGCCAATCGGCCTCAAGAGCAGGAGGAGTGGGGGAGGTGGAGAGGCTTGTGGGAAGCCTTTGGAGGCAGTTGGGCTCTGAGGGAATTCCTGAAGAGCTGTGTGGTTTGGCGTGTGTGTTCTAAAAATAAAGTTCGTTTCTTTTGACAATTGGCTCCTGAATTGTGCCCAGACAGACTGCACACAGATATGTAAAATAAAACATTTTAATGAAATTAAAATTTTGGCTATAAAAATGTCAGAAAAGTTACTGTTAGATAAATAAACTTATAGTGAGCTGATTGATACATAATTGACTCAAACTTTCTGTGGATAATTTGTCAGTGTGCATGATCTTTAAAATGTTCATAGTCTTTGACCCAATTATTCTACCTTTGGGAATTGGCTTAGAGAAATACACTAAAATTCAATGAGAGACTTATGTTTATTTCATTGAATAGTCTTATATGCAAAATAAATGACTTAAATAAGGGGAGGAGAGGGGGGATAGTAGAGGATAGGAAGGGCAGCAGAACACAACAGACACTAGTATGGCAATATGTAAAAAAGTGGATGTGTAACTAATGTGATTCTGCAATCTGTACATGGGGTAAAAATGGGAGTTCATAATCCACTTGAACCAAATGTATGAAATATGATATTTCAAGAGCTTTGTAATGATTTGAACAACTAATACTAAAATACATAAAAAATGACTGAAATAAGCAATTATTAGTTAAATAATTTAATAAAATATAATGCAGCAATTAACATATTATAGAATATGTCTAAAGTGATGTGGAAATTGTCATCATAAAACAATACATACAAATAAAGAAAATTATTTATTTAGAATGCTCTCAAGTAAAAAATACATCAAAAGAGGAAAAATAAATTAATTTCAGTAGGAATTAACATAAGATGGGATCAATAGAGGCTATTTTCAATTTCATCTCTATAAAGTTCCATATTTACTTATACCACACATTATTTCTTAATAATAATTATGATAATGAGTAATTTGATATCATATTACATTTGACTAAAAAACATATTTAGCAAGTGCTATAGTGCTGAGAGCCACGGCCGAGTCTGTATGGCCCATGGCATTTTGCCAACAGTATTGATTGACAGGCGAGGCATTACTATCCGCCTCTGCCGCAACTTTTGAGTTCTCGCACTATTTTGGAGTTCTCATGGGGATTTCCGGGGATTCCCCGAGAGTTCCCATTGGTTGGGGAAGTGCAGGAGGAGGGATTTCCGGGAGAGATATTTCCGGCTGGGAGTTCCTGGAGGAGCTGCGTGGCGTTCGGGAGGATTCCCTGGGAGCTGTGTGAAGTGTTTTCCTGCAGTTCAAAAATAAAGTTTGTTCCTGCTTCAGTGGCTCGTGATTTGTGCCCAGCCAGACTG
>NW_026000272.1:7499911-7508569 GCF_001458135.2 Marmota marmota marmota
GACCGGTAGTCAGTGACGGGTATGATCCAATTGCAGTGGTACCAACCTAAGACAGGAGGCTGACGCCTAGAGGTCAGTTCATCCGATGACGGGTAAGGACCATATGTTGAATTGGACTGCCTAACAGGCACGGTCCCTAAGCCACATTGCTTGTTGTTTAATTAAACAAAAAGGGGGAGATGCTGAGAGTCACGGCCGAGTCTGTATGGCCCCTGGCATTTTGCCAACAGTATTGATTTACAGGCGAGGCATTACTATCCGCCTATGCCGCAACTTTTGAGTTCTCGCACTATTTTGGAGTTCTCGCACTATTTTGGAGTTCTCGTGGGGAGTTTCCGGGGATTCCCCGAGAGTTCCCATTGGTTGGGGAAGTGCAGGAGGAGGGATTTCCGGGAGAGATATTTCCGGCTGGGGGTTCCTGGAGGAGCCACGTGGCGTTAGGGAGGATTCTCTGGGAGCTGTGTGAAGTGTTTTCCTGCAGTTCAAAAATAAAGTTTGTTCTGCTTCAGTGGCTCGTGATTTGTGCCCAGCCAGACTGCGGCACTATAGACTAATTGTGTGACCTCAAGATTGCTATGTTAAAACTTAAAACCCCGGGCAATGGTATTTGAAAGTGGGGCCTTTATAATTTGATTACATTATGAAGGACATCATGAATGGAATTAGTGTCCTTATCAGAAAAAAATCAGAGAGCTTTTTTCCCCTTCCCCAATGTGAGGATGTTTCAAAAAGATGGTCCTCATGAATAGAAGTAAGCTCTCATCAGACACCAAATCTTCTGGCACCTTGAATGTTAGACTTCCCAGCCCCAAAAAATGTGAGAAAAAAGTTTCTGTTGGTTAGATAAACTGCTGCAGCAAATACTTAAAAATTTGAAAGCTGCTTTTGAATTGGGTAACAATGGGTGGAGAATAGAAGATTTTTTTTAAGTACTTGTTATAAAGAGCCTAAATTGACATGAATGGATCTTTGAAGGCCATTCTAGAGGGGGCCTGGAAAGAAACAAGGAGAGCTATACAGAAAGTCTAGACAATAACTAAGTAATTTTGGAATAGAACAACAGAATAAATTTGAATAGTAAAGGCTATTCTGGTGAAATCATGTACAGAAATGAGGAACCATGGTATTGGACACTGGAAGAAAGGATTTCCTTGTTAAAAAGTGTCAAAGAACGTGGTTGCGTCAAGTTCATGTTCTGGTGTTTTGTGAAAGGTAGAAATAGCTAGCAGTGAAACTGCATACATACTGCTATTTCTAAAGATAATGTTAAAGGTGCAGTTTGACCTCTCTTGACTGGTTACAATAAAAGGCAAGAAAAAATAAATAACTTGAAGATGGAATTAAACAATATGGAAGGAGAACTTAAAAGATTTGGAAAATGCTGGAGTGGTGCATATTTAAAAAATTGAAAACACTAAGTATATGTCCCGGTGGCCCCTGATAAAGAAATTAGTATGGATCAGACTTCTCAACCAAAACCAGAAGCTATTCTCCAACACCAAGGAAGAATGGCCCTCAAGGCATTTCAGAGATCATAAGAATTGTTGCTCACATCACAGACCCAGAATGAAGAGCCCATGGCAGAGCAGATTCTAAGGCGGAGATATTAACACCTGTAAGAACTCAGCATGCACTGCCCTGTGCCACCTCACCTCAGGGATTCTGCTCCCCCAATCCAGAACCATTCTGTTTGGTTGCCCCAGGTGCAGCTTTGACAAAACCCTTTGCTTTGCAGGCCATGGTGGCTATTCCACTGGAGTGTGCTGACCACAAGCTTTGGCATAATCTTCAGGGCCTCAGAGGCACTGATATCTCCAACTATATTTCAAAGGGTCTAGAGCCATTGAGAGCCATTCCACAGCTACAGGATATATTGCCAACATAAGTTGGACTAGAGGACAGAACATCAAAGTAGAAGAATATTTTTACCCTTAAGGTATAATGATATTTGTCTCATTAGGTTTTAGTCTTAAATAGGACCTGTCACTTCTTTCTTTTTTTCCTTTATTTCTTTTGTAACATGATTGTGCATATAATGCATCTTCTGTGGTTGTATTTTATAAAGATCACAGGAGGAGGTCTGAGGAGTTCCAGGAGAAGCAGAGCTCAACTCATGACTAGTGGGGTTCTTAACAAATATCACAGAAATGAATTCAAGGATGCATCAAGTAGAAGCACAAAGATTTCTTTAGAAAAGCAGAGATATTTAAGGGAGAATGTGGGCTACCTCAAAAGTGAGAAGCACTGCTAAGGTAAAGCAAGGAGTAAACCTTCAAGCGAGAACTTGGACATCTGAAGAGCAGCACCCTCTGGTCTGGAGTGTTAATATTTATAGAGGGACAGTAAATAGGGGTTGGACTACAAGTGGAGTCAGGGCAAATTTATGTGATTTCATACCAGTTTTTATCATGTTTTCATATTCCCCTCATGTTGGGTCACATTTTACAGGCAACAAAGACACTAGCCAAGGGTGTGGGCCAGGTTGCTCAGGAGTTGTTCATTTTGCATGCCAATGGTTTATGCACACTTTTCTTTTGAGATTCAGTATATATACATATATTTTTCTGTAATCCCAAATTCTTATCTCAGAAACATGTAACTTGTTCAGTATCTACCACTTGAGGACACAAGGAGAAGATAGCCATCTGTGAACCAGAAAACAAGGCCTCACCAAACACCAAATCTAATAAAATCTTTATCATGGATTTCCCACTCTCCAATGCTGTAAAACAAACCACCCAATTTGTGTTATTTTTGTTGCAGCCACAACAGACTAAGAAATATACTATTAACATTATTTCTACTTTATAGGTGAGACTGCAGAGATAATGATAAATTGAGTTATATAAGATTATATAGCCTGTAATTTAAAGAGTTAGAATTAAAGTCAGTCTTTAGTGATGTATCATTTCATATCCCTTCTACTACCCCATATCCCATAGTGCTTCTTGCATAAAGAGTACATAAATGAGGCACATGCAGTATCAGTAACTAAAGCCAGTTAATTACCAGAGGCATAGTTTAATAAGATACTAGACACAAAACTGTATATGAACTCATCACTCAAAACAATAGCTTTGTCTCAATTAAAGCTCTGATTTTCATTTCATCTTCATATCTGATCTTCTAGGAGAATTTAAACTGTATCTACTGTGTGAATTAAAGAAAACAATTTTAACTTTCCCCAGGTATTCTTTTATTTTTTATTTTTTGCAAATATCGAAATTGTCTTGGTCACTTTCCAATGTAAACGTATCATAGTGAAATTATCCTTTTAATTTTTTTTCTTCAAATCCTGTATATGAACACTTATTTCACTTATGTTCCCTAATATTGAAAGTCTTGTGGAATATTAAGTACCTTGAAGTATGTTTTAAGCTATTCTGTGTGACACATGCTTGTTGAAAGCACACACAAAAACATTTTCTGTGACTTATTTAAAACCCCAGAAGAAACAGTGCCCCTACATTTTACAGGGACCAAGATGCCTTTCTGATTAAAGATGCATGGGGTGGTTTCAAAATATATACAGTTCTAATTTTTGTCTTATTTATGGAAACTTATAGCCTCTGAGTTAATTTTAGGGGCTGCAGAAACTAACATCACAAATCCTGCCCTTCACATACCCAGCTCTAAACACTGTGACCAGTGGGATGCACTGAGCTAATTATCTCATTCTAGCCACCTCAGCTTTGCTCTCTTGGTATCACCAAACTCTGCCTACTGATTATTCCTACCCAATTATAACCATTCACAAACAGAGAAGGATAATGTAAACCAAATGTCTCCATAAGCTGTAACCTAGGCAGAGAGATGAAATTGCCCAAGAACTTAAAGTACTTATGCTATGTTTGATCTGGAGACTTAAGCAAGATTTATACTTCTGTTCTCCAGCAAACTGAGGTAGAGATTTTAATGAATGCAATCTCTAACCAAACCAAAGTAGTAAAATAACATCATATTCTTATTTCCTTGAACAAATATTTGAGCATTGTGTAGACACAACTGACCCAAACTCCAGACTCCTTGAGAAGTTAAACAGGAAACACAGAGAAAGGTATTAACTTCAACTGAGAGTTCAGGTGAGGTTTCTGAACAATTTATTTCAAATTTATTCTTTTAATGCTTTCTCTTCCTTTTTCTTCATTTTAGTGTGTGTACTTACCTGTTACCAAGGCTGCTATTATATGTCTGCCTCTGAATTATAACATCAGGCAATTAAGATTTGCAAGGTGGTAGAAGATTTATAAACCAAAGGAAAGGTATATCCTACTAAAAGCCAGAAATTACCTAAAGCTTTTGTTCTTCATTTATTGAGGTCAAATTTCCCTTAATATGTACAGGAGAGCTTCATATGCATGAATTTATATTGCAGATAGCATGATTTGAGGTACTCCTAAGGATATTGGAAATGGTATACCTATAGGGATTTCTAAAAGACCAAATGGTAAAAGTTATGAAACAGGATTCAGTTTGAAAAAATGATGGATTTGACTCACCTGTTAAAACATTTGTAAAATGAGCATAGAGAAAGCTCAATGTATAAATTTAGAGAACTCAGTGGCCAATTTTAACCAGCATAGTTTGAAATTGTATGTTTTTATATAAAGCATAGACAATCTTATATATACTATGTGCTACATTCAATGGGAGTTCTATGCACAATTTTTTTCATTTCTTAAAGCCTGACAAGAGTATTTTAATGGCATTGGAGCACTAACCTCTTTGGAAAAGAAACAGTCAAAACTATAGCTACTATGAACGGTTTTAACATTAATGGTTTTAACACCTCCCCGTATATTTTTCATCACTTTTTTAAGAGAGAATGGAAGTAATGTACATTACTATATGTCTTGTAGGTTTCTGCACTCAACATAATGAAAACCTCTTCTCATATATTGATTATACTCTCAGGCACAGTGCTTCATAGAATATGGGCCTTATGCTACCACTTCCACAGACATTTATATAGTACCTGTTCTAGATCAGGTAATTTCATATCCAATGGACATACAGAGACAAATATGGTCAGACCACTGCCATCATAAAATTATTGATTTGAGGAGAGAGACAGCATTCTCAAATAGGTGAATACAATAATATGATATAAACATTAGAAGTAGATACAATGGAATTAAATACATGAAATACTGATGCTCCTAGGAAAGTATTGTTCTTTGAGGCATCAGGGAAATATTATAAAGAAGGTTGCATTTTAACTGTGTCTTAAAGGATTATAAGAACTTGCCACAGTGGAGAAGATTAAAAAATAGAAGGAAGAAAATCAAATTAGAAGGAATGTATTGTACAAGGGCACCTACACAGAGAAACTTAGAGCTGTGGAAATTCTCTAGAGAATACTGATATCTTTATATTGTGCAGATAAGATACGTGCAAATTGGAAAGGGCGTATGACCTGCACCATCATAGGATGTGAAAGTAGTGCCTCTCAAACAAGTGTTCTTGGCAGTTTCCATTGCCTCTATTTCTGCAAATAGAAAATTTCACGGACAATTTCTGGAACACTTCTCAATCTTACTTTTACTTGCATGGATTCTTGCATTTTTAAGCCAGATGGATGAACAATCCCATAGTCTGATGCACTAGTATATTTAAAATCATTTAGCAATACAAACACATAGATAAGCACAGAAGGAGTTTTTCTTTCCAAAGTTTTTTCTTAAGTTTGTGACCTTCATTGTCAGAGCCATCCAGAGGGCTAACTCCTTAAAGCTACCCATCTGATTTAAATATTTACCTATTTATCATGTTTGGCAACATTTAAGACTTGCAATATTTAAAACATAGCAAGAGAGAACAGGTAAACTCGTAATAGCAGATACATAGAAAAGTAGATTTGTACATCTATTGCTATATGTGTTGATATAATAATAGTGAAATACAACATTAAAATCAACAAAGAAAACAAAAAATAGTTAAGTGAAATGAATATTTACCTAAAATGGTAAAAAGTTGGCATACAGTATATCCCAACTTATATTTTTGAATAAAAATGAATATGATACTAACTGCAATACTTTAGAGACTATAAAATCTGATTTTCAGTTCAGTTCTGTTATTTGCCAGCAGTAACACTCTAGATAGCCTCACAAAATCTCCATTTTCTATCAGCAAACCAATATAAATAACTAAGCAGGGTGAGTAAGAAACTATAAAAGTAATGCCGGTGACAATATTTTTAAAAAATTAAAAAATGTTATGCTAGTATAAAGTATTGCTATTCAATTTCATTTTGTTTTTAAAAATAGTATACTTAGAATTTTAAGTACCAATTTCCTTATATGTGATCTATATTTTTTTCACTTACATTTAAATATTCTTCTATTGAATGCTAGGGATTTTTTCAAAGAGCTCTTATTATTAACAGATATAGTTTCAAATACAATTATGCAAAAGAGAAGTTTGTAGAAACTCTTGGAAAATATATGCAATCTTATAAGATCAACCATCAAAAAAGACACTTTTGTGGATTTATTTTGACTGTCCCCATAATGCAGAATGGTTGACTACCATCTATAGTGCCTCTTTCAAGAATTTATCTGAAAAATAGGTTTAGTTATTAGAAGAAAGATGTCTCTTGAAAAATTGAAAGATAATATCCTATACATGTAATTTTACAAACTGAAAAGCACTTTCATATCCACTGTCACATTGATTTCCCGAATAACCTTGTGTATCAGGAGAAAGCATAGACAAAGCACTTTGACACTGTTACCTTTCTGCATGCTCTGAATGATGGAATGACTTGCAGAGATTTTCACTATAAAAGTAGGTAGAGCAAGGTGTAGGCCCCAGGCCTCAGGCTTCCTTGCTTTTTGAACTTTCTCCAATGCCACAACACCCTTTCAACAGTGCTGCAGTACCTAGTAGCCAGGATCATATCAAAATAAAGGTTGTGTTCATTCCCCAATGTCTCAGCTGCCCAATTTTTCAGGCACTCAGCAATACTTTATGAAGAATGCTGACCACAAAGCTCTGAAAAATTAATTTATGGGGCTATATGACAGCATGGTTGGTTATGCTTTTTTATTTGTTTAAAAAAACATCAAGTAATTTTCAACAAGTGATATTTTAAAGCAGCCCATAGTTTTCTTATTCTATTTACCATTAGTCTTTATAAATGTAATATTAGATACAAGTTATTCACAGGTATTAATGGATTCTTATAATGAGCCACATGAAGCTGATTAACCATCACCTGATGACTCATTTGTTTGTGTGGCTCCTCTTGCCCTTAAGTTAGTTTTTAACAACAATTTCCTTGATCATGCCTTTTGCTTTTAATGGAAAATAATAAATCATAATGGATTCTCTCCCTTACCCTAGAACATGATATATTCTTATAGTACAGATATGTGAAACCTGTAATTCTACCCAAAAGCCTACTGCCTTTACTCAATATTTTAAGCTTTAACAGTAGACTGCTGGAAACAGGTTCTATTCTACTAGGAGCTCCTGACTTTAGCATAATATCCCAGGAAGGCTTACTATAATTGATACATAATTATACATACAGAAAAGAAGTGAGTAAGGTATAATCTATAAGAAAATGGAGTTAGTGGCTTTTTTAATTCTCTAAGTTTTAAAAGCAAATAATTCTCTGTTATTGTCCTAAGAGTTTGGCTCAATTGTATAAAATACTCTCATCTGAAGCAACAAATTGAATATAAAGTGAGAAATTCTATCTAAATCCATTACTGGCTAAACCATTGGCATTATATAACTTTCAAGATAATATATTACATATGTTTTTAAATAATCAGTTGGAAATTTGCAAAGGTTTATCAAGACTACTGTAACAAAGTGCCACAAAGAAGATTTCTTAAATCAAAAGAAATGTATTACCTCATATTTCTGAGTTCTGGGTGCTGAAAATTCAATATCAGGGAGTGCGCAGGGCCTTTTTCCCTTTGAAGACTCTGAGAGAGGATTTGTCCTAATGTTTTTCTTCCTGCGCCTCGAGCCCCAGGCACACTTTGACTTGTGACAGCATCACTCCAATCTCTGCCTCCATGGTCAAATATCATATTTCCTGTACATCTATGCCTCTATGAATATTTTTCTTTGAATGCAAATCTTTATGGACCCATCCTACTCCAGTCCATTTTAGCTCAATTAATTACATCTACAATGATGTTAGCTCTAAATAAGTTTCCATTCTGAGGTACTCAGGATTAAAACATGAATATTTTTTCGAAGGACACAGTTCAACTTATAACAGTGCTTCATTCATAGGGTGTCGCGACTTCTTGCCCGCAAGAAAGACGCAACACTCGGGAATCTTCTTTCAGTAGTTTATTTCAGGCCCCTGATAGTTCTTCATCTCCCTCTCGGATGCCCCTCCCAGCCTTAATATAGCATCTCAAGCCCCAATGCAAAGCAGCCACGTGGAGCTTTCTCATAGGGTGATGAAAAGTCATGCGCCAACTCTCCCAAATAAGGAGTTGTTTGTCACAGACCACAGCGGAGCCAGCGCCATCTTGTAATGGCGACCATAATTTGCATAAACAGCAGAAGCGGCTCACCACAGTTCCCCCTTTCTGTTTTCTTAAAACAATACAGGCGAGAGTAGAGGTCCTATCCCACTGTGCAGAAGTGGCTGCATAGTATGGCTCAGTCTTAAGGAGGGCCCTTCCC